>NC_139720.1:178782488-178975808 GCF_964211835.1 Anser anser | reverse complement strand
GTGGCCAATTAGATTAATATTTATATTTATTCACACTTATTAGGGTCTCATAAAACTAACAAGAAAGTTGTTTTCTTCATGTTTCTCCTTCACAAAACATGAGTCAGTAAGTCACTTGTATTGCCCAGCTGCTCAGCATATTCCCTAAAGATCCTCTTCATAAAGGGGGGAGAAAAACATACTACCATGCTGAATAAACCACCAATGCGTCATGTAAAAGTCTGATAAGAATGTCTTTCAAATAACCACAGCTGTACAGAGAGCATCCATTTTATATAGACAGTGATTTGGTAATGATTACAGAACAAGAATTAACCTTGCTTTGACAATGGATTTTTTTTATTTGCGTTATAGGTCAACAACTGAATGATATCTGTCAAATTGTATACAATCACACTTGAGTAAATAATGATTTCCCCATGTCAGGCTTTGCTTAACAGTATTTTTGTCTGAGAAACGCCAGCAGCAAAATGCCTATTAACTGCTTCCACCCACTGTTCTTAGATAATTATCTGTATCTTTGCTTTCTGGGCTGATGGGAAGCAGCAAGTATACAAGCCATTTGTTCTGTTTGTGTTACAGGCTTCATATTGCTGTAGGTTAGAGTCTGCTCGGTCACATATTACAGCACAATGTTACCTAAGACATTAGAATGTGCCATATATTCATCTCCCTTTAGAAATATGAGGTGACATCATAGCAATTTTTTACCTATTGAAATAGACAGACACTTCTGCATGATGCAAAACTGAACTATGAAAGTAAATGAGAAAACAAAACCGACATCTCTGAGTTTCCAACAGCTGTGCTATGGATTTTTCTTAAAATATAAAGATGCTTAGTGCTAGAATAGGTGAGAAATTACTAGCTGCCTAGTCATAGATATGTCTGTAAGTCTCACTTTCATTAACAGGCAATGCGTGCCTCTGGCTTACAGTAAATCCATGTGGAGAACAATTACATACCTGTCACATTGGTACCCAAAAGAACTTACAGAATATGTGTGAATTGCCAACAATCTATCCAGAGATTCAGGTAACTTACTGAAATACTTAACACTAGCTCTTACGATGCATATTTATTCCTTCTTTTAAAATCTCATTCCCCACAGCAAATACATTTAGGCATATTAGTAAATGGCCAAAACCAGATTTGTTTATTTTGCCAACTAATCCTATGGATTTCACTGCAGTGGGATTCAGCCCTGTAGTATCCATGATTAACATTTGGCTCTGCATAATAAAATCCCTTGTTGATGAAGCTAATCAAAGTACAATCTATTGCAGTGTTTCTTCGCCCCCCCCCCCCCCCCCCCAGTCATCAAAAGTATAAATTAAAATAGATAAGAAGATTATAGCTATGTTAGAACAGGGTAGTTGAACCTGTGATGCATATAATTTTATGTATAAACAAAGTTGTGTTCCATTGTCTTCACAAAACTTCTCTTCATCACATTGAACAATGCTTGAATCCAAAGTTAATGCCACTGAAACCAACACCATAGATTGTTATTTGGACTTTGATTCTTTTCAGATACAGACCCATTTGATACTTATTTATAAATCTTTATATGCAAAGGTGTACTTTATGAATCAGATTCTTTATACTACATGGAGTGCATGAGTGAGAATGGCCTAATAGAGCCCAGAGGTATATTTGGTTGTCCAAACACACAGATGTCTACTCCCCTTTGAAACAGTCTTTGCTGTCCCTCCTAGCTTCTAACTGCTGCTCCAGGAATTTGTGTACCTCCATGCCAACCTCATGTAGGTGTGTCATATCTATGCACAGGTATTCTGCACACCTTCTGTCATAATTACAAGTTCCATGCATCTCTCAGGTGCCTTGGGACATCTCAAACATCACAAGATGTCTGTGTTTCAGCAGATGAAGCAATTCACGTGTATCTGTTGCTTATCTTGGGAATTAGATACACAGCCCACATGTTGATACCTAAAATGTGAATGGATGTCTGGTTTTAGCTCTAAAACCTCATATACCTCTGTAGAGTCAAGAGTATCCTTGTAAAAGCTATATTAAAATGGTGTAAGTCTGGCTGCGGAATGAATTGCTACCTTGAAAACCCAGCAGGAACTGTAGTATAGAGGTGGTATAAGGTAGTGCTGTGACAAACAACAAAAAACATCTGAGAATACAGGCAACTTTTCAATATCACCTTGCAAAGAATAGCCTAGATGTAATTCTGGCAAATGCTTGCAAGCATGATGTTCTAGCTTTCCGCTCTTTCAGGAAAACCAAAAAATAATATGTGAGTTCAGACAACAACTTAATGAAGTCAGTGTAGTTTCATTTGGATATGTTGCACAGCATTAATTCTTACTTCCTTCCAAAATAACTTGGTCCTTGATTTATCAAAATACATAATATCTTGCTTTATATTTTACACATAAGTCAGAGCATTGCATAATAAGGACTTTTAGACCAGATTAATTTCACCTAGCTTGCTACAGATTCAGACATCTAAAAGTGCATACAGTGCTATATAAAATATATAGTTAGGTGTCTAAAACTCTCTTTTTAGTCAAGAATGGTCTGAAATTTGATTTAATTAACTAAACATTAAAATCTAAAGCCATCTGTGTTTTCCTAAATTACCCTACTGGACCTTGACTGCAACTTCAGAAGGTCAGGAGGTTTCTGTGTATTCAGCTGATAATTTATGGATATCTCAGCTACACTCAGGTATTTCAAATGACACTAGATGCTTATGTGTGAGCAATAGAATAAGCAATCATTTGAAAGAAAAAGAAATCAGCAGAGGTTAAATTAATCCCTCCTATTTCACAATGAGACAAAACATCCTTTGGAAATGTACATCTCTTGCTCTGGATGCATGAGGCACATGGACAGTTAACGTAGTCTTAGATGGCAAATCTTAGGTAACTTGAATCTCTCCCTTAGTTAGCAAAACATAATAAATGAAGTGTCATTTGCTCCAGGATTGTTATTATTATTATTTTCTTTGTGGAAAGGACTTTTGTTTTAAGCGATCAAATTCCTATAACTATTCATGAATAGGCATAAGAGCCATCTGGCATGTTTTCAAGATGACTTGTTTTACTACACAATGCTTGTAGTGGTTCTGATACAGTGACCTGCGCAGTGTTATTTTTGTCCCAGCTTAAGTGAGCAGAAATGGTCCCAAAGATTTCATTACTCTTTTACCTGAGAACGCATTTTTGTAATATAAGACAAGATAATAACACTATATCATGATCTGAGATTTTGTGGATTAGAAATAATAAAAAAGAGTTCATTGTCTCTAATTTAAACACTTACATGGTATGAATGCCTTTATTTAACTGGAAAGGTGACTTATAGCATAAAATTTCAAAATTGTACTTGAGTAGATATGGGATTTTCTGTAAATATCAATGCACTAAATTTCAAACCAGCAATTTTCTCTAAGATAAATCATATTGTAGAAGGAAGGAACTGGACCTTGATATAATGAACTTAAGTAAAAATGATTGTTTTTGATCAAAAAGAATGAAATTATTTCGGCAATACCATATATACTAACGAGCATGTGATCCATCAAGTGGTAAACTCACAGGTACATCTCTGCAAATAGGCTGGACACCATCCAGGAGTTTAAGAGAGAAACCATATTTTATCACTGCCTTGAGGGAAGTCTCATGCATGGCTGCTTTAGTTCCACTGAACAAAAGAAAGATCTCTGGAGTCTTTAGATCCATCCTCTGGACTCTAACAGGATGACTGACCTGTGATTCATCTTATTTACTATGGTGTTAATGTGCCTGTTCCGCTTCAGGGTTGAGAAATTACAGTAAGTTCCACTGTCTTCAGTGAGAGATTTTGGTAAAGCTACATGCAAATACTGCATGAGAGTAAATCTTAATGTATAACCTTTGCAACTGTTACAACAAATCAAAATCAATTGTCCTCATTTATTTTTAAATAAAAAGCATGAAGCGTAAGTACTTCAGCCAGTGTTTTAAAAAGCCACCATAGTAAGGATATAGAGACTTTCTGGAGAGTGCATTAATAATAAAATGACCAGTCTGGATCAAATAAAGCCCTCAGCTATGCTTCATGCTTAATTACGCTCAAAGTGATTCAAAGCTATTTGCTAGCTATGTCTACTCTAATTTCTAAACTCCTATTCACAAGGCTGACGGAATCCAAAAAAAAACAGCTCACACGGCTGAACGGGATGACCAGAAGTAGCACCAGAAACTAGAGGAATTTGCCTTTTGTATTTCTCTTTCACTGAAGGCAGTGAGCTAGTGTATGCTTTAGCTGTCAAACAGCATAAGTCCTTTTGGCGCACTTACAGTAGAATGGGCACGATGTGACTTGGAAGAAATCAGCTGACATAAGGTGGAATTGTCTGTGAAAAAGAAGAGGTCGTTATTGGCTGGTTTTGTTAGATATCTTGGGAAGAGAAAGAAAAACGTCATTCTCTGCACGGATCCTTACAGCTCTCCAGGATGGCAAGCCATTGACAATGACAAGGTACCATCTGTTAAGAAGCTATTCTGGAAGAAAACTGAAGCTGCTGGAGGATTTTGCTGCATTAGTCAGCAAAATGGTATGTTTATCATATCAGGAGCCTGTGGATGTCTGTAAGCAAGTATGCTCTAACACAGACCAACTTTCTGAGTCAACTAGATAAGAATGGTGAATACATTATAATTATTTCAAGAATTCTGAAAGTTATTCTAAATTTACATTTTTAATATCTGCCAGGAATAGCACACAATTTCAGCTGGGAGTATTATAAAAATCACAGGCCTCACTGTTTGGAGAGGTTGATTTAATACTTATTGCATATGGAAAAAGAATATATATATATATATCACTCTGGCTAGCCAATCAATATCTTATATATTCCTCTTGAATGCATTTTTGTCAAATTTTCCATTAAACATGGCAAACTTCCAATATTAAATCCTAACCAAATCTCTTTTGTGTATTTGAAACTTGAAAAATATCAGATAAATGAAATATGCTTGCCTAAGCAAGTTGATGATTTGTAGATATATCTGCATATTGCTTGTTTTATCTTACAAAATGACCAATTATACTTTGCGTCTTTGATTATTTAAGGAAAATAAAATTCAATAAAATTTCAGTTCTGCCACTCCATATATTATAAAAATGCATTAAAGAAACCCGTATTTCCTACAGAAAAATAAAATAAAAGAATCATATGCAGAGTATGCTAATGAGCTTTTGAATAGGGCAGGTTTTTCATTTAAAACATTCTGTAGACAGCAACAATAATGATACTACTGTAATGTAGACCATGATGCAATGAATATGACTGTAATTAGATACTCTCCAAATGATGTTTTAAAGTCCTTTCTAATCTGAATTGCACAATACTACTACATAATAATGTCACTAATAATTTAAAATTATGTGCTACTCTAGACAGACTGGAACCATTGTGAGTTAGAAATGTCTTCGTATACTTTAACAGAACTTAGTAAAGTTTCTACAGTTTCCTTTGAGTATACTCTATATACGCCTGAGTTTACTTCTTTGTTTAGAGATCACAGATTCAAGAAATCCAGCAATTACATCATCAAATCTCAGACCTGTCATCATCAGCTAAGGCTCTTAAAAATGATTTTAGCAGACTGCAGTAAATCATGAACTGCATTGTATTTTTCTCTATAGTGGGTTAAGATCCTCACTCACAGCTCAGACCTGCTCCTTATGGTACTCAAATGAAAGATTTTCTGGAGGTACAGCAGGACTCACGCAATGGTTGAAGAGGAGATCCCCATTTGCAGAATGATTATGTAATTCTCAGAGGTTGTATGGAACATGTGAAAGTTATTCATTGTATATGGAATTAATTAGACTGAATTCTCAGCTAGATTAAGTTGGTACAGCTCCACAGTCTCCCATGGAGCTATACCAGTTTTCCAAAACTGAGACTATGGGGAGGCATCTGTTCACTAAAGGGTTAAATGAAAATTTTCAGTCGTGTTGTAATCTAATTCCAGTTGGCATTTTGTTTTATTTTATTCCTTTTATAAGCCTTTCAGACTCATTCTACTGACCCACACTCTCCTGCTTTTTTTTTTTTTTTTTTATATTGACGTTGTTGAATGGTCTGGGCACACTTTTCTGGCATTCTATCCCAGGGTCTGATGAGCTTTCTTTTTAAGGCTAATTTTCACCTACCTAAGAAATGTGGTTGCTTATATACCACTTTGTTAAGTTGATGTCAACCTCTCAATTTGTGTCAGGAAAAAAAAATCTTGTCAATATTTTACAGTCTCCTGGTTTGTGAAGAGCTTGGGCAAATGCACGTATATAAAAGTGTTATATACCTACTTTCTAAATTTAACTATTTTAATATTGGATTTATCCTTGGCTAAAGTCTGTCTCTGTTTCTTGTTTAAATCTGGAGGCAGATTAACATTTATTCCTTGTTTTTGTTGTTATTGTTGTTTTGGACACTAATAACAACAGACAACAACAACAACAAAAACATTTACTACCATACTACCAGCCCTTGAGGTGTAAAATGTTCTATATAATTCTTGTTTGGAAACAGCCAAAGAGAATATGGAGACTGCAGAGAAGGGAACAGTGAGGGATGGAGGAAAGAAGGGAGGATATGAGGAAGGACAGAGTGATGTGGAGATGAAATGAGAAAGGGAGGCAGAAAGGGAGGATAGTAGAGTCAAAGTCCACACGTTAAGATGAAATCATCTATGTTATGTTATTTTATATGTCAGTTGGGATGGGACCTGTGAATGAGATATGGATTTTTAGAATGAAAAAGAAATGTCAAAAAAGCCTGACAAAGAGATCTATGGATTACTGCCTAGTGCACATTTAACACTATTTGCCTAGGGTTGTAAATCAGTCTTCTCAGTTTTGGAATAAGCTCGTGCTCACTGAATGATGGTGCATGCATACTGAAGAATGGTGGCTTCAGCTCAACCATCTTCAGGTATTTATGACATAGGAGTCCTTAAGTAAGCAAAGTAACTCAGTTCATTTGCGCATGCAAATATGTCAAATGGCATTTGAGGGTATCCAGCCTGACCTCAAACTCTTATTCTGGAACATCACAGGCATCTCAAAGGTTGTATGCCATTTCTGTCTGCCATCTCCATTCACATCTTGGGTAGAGCACAACTTCTCAAATGGTACTCAACATTTGTGTGGGCAGGTAAATAGAAGTTTAGATCCTTCTTTACTAAAATGGGGTATAAGGAATCCATCCTGCATGTAGACAGGCACACTGAAATTCTCTACTTTAAGTGAGGTGAGTCTGTAACATCCAAAAAGATGCTTCAGTTCCACCAAAGTTAATGCATACCATAGACTACCTTTGCCTTCAAATCTCATGAAAGGTTACAAGAAATTTATTATAAACAAAGGAACTGACTGAACTGGAGGGAAATAAGAGGGTAAAGAGACAAACAGTAAATAAGAGGCACAGACCAAAAAGAAAAACAATAGAAAAGAATATGCAAGAAAAGCAATATTTTTACTTTATATATTTTTAATTTAAAAGGCCACTATTCAGTGCTAGAACTAGGTAAGTTAAGCAGTGACTGAGCAAAATATATAAAAACAAGCTTTGGTTTCTCTGAGACTTTTGCTGAATCTTACATAATAACACCTTTTCTACTTTGGCTAAGGTGTATATGCAGTTGACTAAATGATAATGTTAAAATGTGTAAACTGAGGCACAATAACTGGAACAAAACTGTAACTTAGCTACAAGGCTCTGTTTAGCAACATATGAAAGGTTGTGGTAATTCTTCAGCACAGCAGTTTTTAAGAAGCTCTTAAAAAAAAAAAAAAATCATCCCAAAGCTTTCTTAACATGAATATTATACCTCAGGCATTGGGTTTTTCACAACCATTTTCTGTGCAATGCTGAGAAGTCTAACAGTGTTTAAATCAGTAAGTGCTCAATTGTAAAACTTGTTAGACTGTACTGGTGAGCTCACAACCATGGGAATTGTGCTACTGAGCTGCTACTTAATTACTTTTGCCTTATTATTCATATTTTCATTAAGCTAGTAGGCTGTCTTTTCTGTAGCATGCTCTATATCTTTTCTCTCTGGAACTGAGATTGTATTAAATTACTGTACTTTACCTTATCCTGAATGTTTTACAGTTGCACCCTAATCACTTTAAGACATTTCATTTTTGCATAGCCTTTTAATGGTGCTGACATATTTTGCATTAAATTGCATGCATATATTAAACATATACTTTGGGGATAAGCTATTTGGGGCCTGGTTCTGCTGCACATACTCAATCAGTGGGACTAATTTTATAACAACACTCTTCAGGTGAATAGCATCAGGTATTTAAGTTGACACACTGAATTTCATAGAATGGGTAAATAGTTGATCTGTTTTTGCTGTTTATGGAGCAACTTGAGGAAACCCAATATAGCAGGATTCCAAATGCATGCACTTCAAAACATATGGATAGCTAAATCTTATTGTACATGTAAGTCTCTGCAGACTTCAGAGCTTGGTAGTTTCCCAAAGCATAGTAAGGAAGACTCCATTTACAGCATTTTCAAATTACATGCAAGGAAACACTTAATTCCCATGTAATTCAGTAACAAAGTGTCCTTGCTTATAGCCCTTATTCCACATGGGTCCAGTGTTAGGAACAAACCTGTTGTTATTGGGCATATTATTTAGCTGAGGTACCAGGGGCAGGGCATTTCTGCTAGACAGAAGTTTCAGGTAGTTCTTTTCAACCAGAAGCACTGATGAAGCAAGTATAACATGTAGGCGTATGTGGATGCCACTTTTTCCATTTGCTCAATGGACATTCACTGAGCATTCACAGAATCACAAAATGATTGAGGTTGGAAGGGTCCTCTGGAGGTCATCTGGTCCAAACTCCTGCTCAAGGAAGGCTACCTACAGCCACTTTCCCTGCATCATGTCCAGGTGATTTTGGGGTATCTTTTAGGAGGGAAACTCCACAACCCTCTGGGCAGACTATGCCAGTGTTTGGTCACTCCCAGAGTAAAAAAACTGTATGAGCCACTCTTCCCAGCTTTGTGTCATCAGCAGACTTGCTGAGGGTACACTCTGTATCATCATCCAAATCATTAATGAAGGTGTGGAGCAGGACTGGACACCCGTACCACTGATCACTAATGTCTGGACCAATTAATGTCAAGTGACATTATTCCCTTCTTGTACTCACCTCTACAAACATGTTATGTATTTGACTCATCTTTCTAAATATAAGCAACTGGAGTACATTCCCCTACAACCCTTTTTGTTTCTGCTATAAACCGATATAATTTCAATCAACATATCTTTGCTTATAAATATTCAAAATTGTCTTAGGAACGATCTGAAGAAATTAGTCTATATCTATATCTATAGATGCAGACACAGACATAAATATAATAAAGAAATAGATATCCAATATATTT
The DNA here is from genome assembly GCF_964211835.1 of Anser anser. Taxonomy (NCBI): domain Eukaryota; kingdom Metazoa; phylum Chordata; class Aves; order Anseriformes; family Anatidae; genus Anser; species Anser anser. Next base: position 178,966,372 of record NC_139720.1, on the reverse strand, counting down.
TTCAAATAGATAGACGTTACACTCCTATTAAAGATTCAAATAAACATAACATTTATTGCTCCAGTAAAGCACTTTTGTATTAGATATATGTAATGATTAAAGCTAGTATGGCAAATATGACACCAAATTTAGTTAATTTGAAGGCATGCTAATACAGAAAACTACTGGGTTATTTTTTGCAGATTAAAACTCTAATAGACCATATTATATAGTCTCTACTGGAACATATATATCTTACTTAAAAATTTGAAATTAAAATAAACAGTAGGAATAAAACTTCTTGTCTTTACTAGCTTGCATCAAAAAATAGTATGATAGTATCTCTCATTGTATTGGACTTATGTGGCAAGGTTTTGGTAGCTGGAGTGGTGAGCAAGAATGTGAGTTGAATCAGTTTGAAAAGGTGAAAGCCATCTGACCCATCTGACTGGCCCTAAAGACTGCTGAAAGAGAAAGTGGCCAGTACTCAATCTGTATACTCACTTCTGAGGTAGGCAAATTCCCTGTGGGGGTGGCTACAGCAGTGAAAACAAAGCAACTGGTAGTGCAAATGCAAACCCACTTGAGCTTCTTCACTGTGGTAAAGATTTGGTAAGGAAGTGGGGAAGAAGCTGGAGGGGTGGCATCTGTGATAAGAGCCCAGAAATTCCCCATGTTAGATAAGACCCAGTTCCAGGAGGCTCCAAAAGAGACCTGCTGCTGGCCAAAGATGAAACAATGAGTGATGCTGGTTGTGCCTCTGTGAGAGAATATTTAAGAAAGGGGAAAAAAAAAAAAAACAAAAAACAAACAAACAAACAAAAACTGATGTGCCACACCAGCTGGGAGAGAGAAAAGAGAGTGTGTTGAGAGATAAACAACCCTGCAGACACCAAAGTCAGTGAAGAAAGAGAAGGCGAAGGTGTTCCAGGTGCTTGAGCAGAAGTTCCCCTGCATCCCATGTAGGGGACCATGGTGGAGCAGGCTGTCCTCCTGAAGCACACGGTGTACCGTATCAGATCAGACATCTACCCTGTAACACATATACGGCTTTAGGCCTCAACAGGTGGATATGGCCTGAAGAAGGCTACGTCCTCTGCAGGAGAAAACTCTAAGCCAGAACTGCAGCCTGTGGAGGGCAACCAATGGTGGAGCAGGAAGGCTGGTGGGAGCTGTCACCCATGGGGAACCAGTGCTAGAACAGTCCTCTACTGAAGGATGGACCCCATGGTACAGACCCATAGTTCCTGAAGAGCTGCTGCCTGTGGGAAGCCCATGCAGGATCAGTTTGGGAAGGAAACCTATACTGAAGTCTTTTGCCAAAGGTATGAATAAATGTATTATACTGAACTGACCCAAGATTCATCCCTGAAGATCATCACTTGTGTCTTCCTCCCATCCTGACAGTTTCCTATTTGTCTATCTTCTTCTTGACCAGCTTGCAGTTCTTGTACTAATACCTATTAAATTTAACCGTAATGATATTTTCTTCTAAAGAACTTCCACCTTTTTGTTTAAATCTAGAAAAATTGATTCCATTTCCTTAAAAAATATTCGGCCTACCCTAATTTGTGTGATTTCTGCACTGTACTATTTGGAAGCAGAGTCTTGTTTTAGGTAGGATTAATATTTGCTGCCAAATATCCGTGTGTTAGAGTGTCATATTTTTTATTCTGTTTTAAAAAAGGGAGTTGCTTTTAAATTACTTTCTTAATTTGATTGGACTCTCATTCTTTTATTAGGATAACTGATACAGTCATGGGAAAAAAAAAGAAAGAAAAAAAAGAAAACAAGTTGTAAGACTCTCAAGTGTTTTCTTCTGGTGTGAAGTAGCAGTAGTTTTCAGTACCACATAAGAGCACTTGCTCTGATTTTAGCTTGATTATGTCAATCATTTGAATCTTGTAAGAGCAAAAGATATTTCTAATTGGGGTGTAGAAGGTGGTATTAATGAAGGAGAGATGATAAAGTCAGTAATTCCACTGAACAGGAAAAGGCAAGTAATTGTCACACATGGAACACAGGAGAAGCTGTGGAAAAAAATATACGGTTGCATAATGCTTGCTTTTTAAAGATGATTTGGGGTTTTGCTTGTTTTTTGATTTTTTTCCTTTGAAAACCAGGGCTGAGAAGTCATAGCTTTGGGGATGCAACCCAGCTAACAGTGTAAAATGTCTACAGTATAAATATCTAGACTTAAATCCATCAACTAAAAAAAACTATTGGAGCCACTGGAGAAGAGTAAGCACTCCAAAGTGTTTCACTCGACGTATTTCTTAAGACTATTTTGGGATTAAATGGACTATCTGAATTTGTTCCAAACGAACCTATTTCTCTCCATTTAGTTATAAGAGTACTCTAGGCAGGTAGCGTAGGTATAATGTATACATCATTGATATATTAATTTCAGATAGATAAATTTCAGATACTTGTATTCTTTCTTTGTTTACCTGTAAGAGTTCATTCTGCTTTATAGGGGTGCTTATTTTCCCCTATATTGTCTTCATGGAGACGGTCAGCACATTCTAGGGTATGGATGCATAAAACTAACACAAGAATCACTACATTTTCATCATTTCATTTGAGAGGGACGATTCCCTGCTGAAGCTGTGAAAATATCCACCAGCAGCCCTACTGCTACAAGATTATTTGTGCAACTGTTGCCTGTTTTGGTATATGGAAAGAGAGAATGTCTGCTTTATCAAGGGTATCTGGTCAAGGACCTTTTCAATGAGAGGAGATAACAAGACAAGGAGGAAGCTATAGGCAAGAATATAGTGAGACACAAACCCCATTGAAAAATGGTAAAAAGAGAGTAATGAGAACCAAACCCGACTAGTCACACTACTTGATGAGGGTTTGTGGGAGTATGAGAATACTTCTTCCAGCAAAGTTATCTGATCGTGGACCTTGTCAAATAGGATACTAAGGAAAAGAGGGAAGCCATAAACAGAATATACAGAGACAAATCCCTGCAGGCATGCATACATCTTTAGGAGGTAAAGGAGGCAAGGATAAAGAGGTAAACCTGAGGGTCCCAGATATTGGAGGGGGTTGGTGGGACTGTGCCATCTGAAGAGGCACTGTGCAAGGGTGTCAGGGAGGAGAAAATGGAGGTAGACAGACAGGGTATAAAAAGGCCAGTAGTGTGTAAAACAAGGACGATGAGTGCACTTGTCTGAGCCCTGCACCTGATCACCACAGTCTGTCCCATCTTCTTATATCTTCTTATTAGATACTTTCTAAACTATCTTTGTGTAATCTCTCTCTATCCTGTGTGTGACTGCTACAAGGATTCAGTGCCAGCTTCTGGTGGGACCTGTGTGCGTGAGAGAGGACTGAGTACTAGTTTGTAGAGTCAGATCAGGGTGTGGGTTACCCCAGCCTGTGGTGGCCTCTGCTGGAGCCAATGGAGTCTCCGCATCAGCTCCTGGAGCAGCTGGGGGTCTTCAGCCTTCAGCCCTTAGGGCAGGAGAGATGTATCCTCCCAGACTAGCTGCCAGAGGACAGTGGTGTACTGGGTCTGGCTGGGACGTTAACTTTCCCTGCAGCAGCCCATACAGTGCTGTGCTCTGCACTTGTAGCTAAAACAGCAGTGGTATCACACCAGTGTTGTGTCTGCTGCTGAGCAGTGCTGGCACAGCATCAGGACTCTCTCTAACCCTCCTAGGGGGTGGGCAAAAAATGTGAGAAAAGAAACATCACCAGGGCAGCTGACCTAAACCAACCAAAGGGATATTCCATACCATATGATGTCACACTCAGCAATAAAAGGTGGAAAAAGGAAGAAGAGGGGAGAGGTGGGCTCTCGTTGTGAAAACGTCTGTCCTCCTCCCGAACACCGGCTACATGCGTTGAGGCCCTGCTTCAAGGACGTGGTCAAGCATCGCTCATTTGTGGGAAGTAGAGAGTAATAATTATTTTTTTTCTTCCCTTTAATTAAATCATCCTTATCTCAGCCCGTGAGTTGTTCTTTCCTTTACTTCTTCCCCTCCTCATCTAAGGAGGGGGAGTGAGAGAGTGGTTGTGGTGTTCAGCTGCCTAGCACAGTAAAACCACCACAAGGGGTGAGTGAGGCGAGTGAGGCTCCATGATGGCAGTTGGAACAGGGCCACAGGTCACAGCCTGTGTGCCTGGTGTCAGGTGCTGGGGGCTGAGTCTGTGTGTGCCCCAAAGAGGGAGCACATGGGGGTAAGTGTGTTTGTGTCTGAGACATGAGCTCAGCTCACCTACAGTTCAAACCTGCAAAGGAGAAAGCATCAGCCATGTACCCAAGCCCGGACAGAGAACTTGGGTCCCCAGGCACCAAGCTGGGCCCCAGTGGCCAGGCAGGAGCACTCCTGGGCCAGAATGGCTGGAGAAAGAAGCCATTCTTAACATGAATTAACATTGCCATCACTGAATTATATATAATTTACTCATTTTGAGGATCTATTAGTTTATATATATATATATAAAGACAGAAGATGCAGAGAGAAGATAGAGATTTGACAGTTTTTTATTTTTATTTTTATTTTTTTAATTGGCAAAATAGTGTTATAGAATTAAACTAAGAATGACAAATCTAGAGAAAAACAACTTGTAGAAAGCCTATGCAGGACTAGAGTTTCCTCTTTTACTTTATGGATAAAAAGATGAACGTATTTGTAGTGAGTTTGGTCAATTCATAAGCTTGAGCAATTCCTGTATAAATATACCGGCTTGGCTCAGTCAATTTTATCCTGTTAATTATTATGGACTCCTCTTGTTAAAGGAACTTTTCTGAACTCACTCACTTTACCCTTACTACAAAAGAATTGTAGAAAGGCAGGTGTATGAAGGAATTTATTTTCTGGATGAACATAAGAATAAAGAAACTGAGGTACTCCATTTATCAGAAAACAGTTAAAAAAATAATCTCATACTTGCTGCAAGTTTTCATGCATCAGCAATGAAGAAAGGTCTCCCTTTTATTCAAATTTTAAGGGTAAAAATAATTTGTAGTAAATGCAATGAAAATAAAGAGAAGATAAATGAAGTTCCTCTGACATATTTCTAAAGTGAAGCTTTGGAGGGAGGGGAGACACTATAACTCTGGCAAAGGAGATAATGGCCATAACAGATGGATCTGCATGGTGAATGAAAAAAAACATACATACATATATAGTACTGTAACATAATAACCCTAATATATATATACATGTTTACTTTCTAACCTAGGTACAAAGGCTGCATTTTCAGTCAGCATGTGAATATACAGAGTTGTAGGAGTTACTTTATCACTAAAAATATTTCTGAGACATTTTCACACTTGGAAATGGTGTGTAATAATTCCAGATGACTTTTTCAAGACACCTTAACTAAGCATAGCTCCTTGAAAAAGTCTTGTTGGTCAAGGGCTTTAGGGCTACCATCTCTTGCAGCCAGCACAACCATAGCAAGATCTTATTAGGACCACCTCTTCTGTACATGGTGTCAGACATCTTCAGAGGCAAAGGCCAAGTAGCAGGTCGACTGGTAATATGCACAAATTTTTCCTGACACCAGTAACCAATTTATTACTCTTCAGCCTATGCTGTGAAGAAATAAAAGGTGGTCTGCAGTCAGTATGGGTTTTAGCACATCCAACAACTGAGTGTCTTTTAGCTATCAAATCTAGGCACCTTAGCTAGCAGAGCACTTCAGCTAGCTATTGATATATCCTATTACACTTGCCCTATGATTAATTAGTGCTTTAGCCTTCCAGAACAGAGCATAGGAGCACATTCATTCTTCTTGTGTCTGATCAGATGATCACTGGTGAAAAGTAATATCTGATGTAAAATCAAAAGAAGCTTCCACTCAGTAGCGATCTGGAAAAGAAGGAAGAAAAGAATAATGATGCATATACAGGACACAATAGGGTGGCATAAACATTGAGAAACATTGCCAGGGAAGAACTCACCACTGCAATGACAACCAGCAACAGCTTCTCTTCCAAATCGAACACAACGCTCTGAGTACAAATGAGCATATGGATATTTTGTCCGCAGTGCAGAGTGAGTCAGCATGAGCCAGGCAAATTCATACTGCATACTAGCAGGAACAAGTTTCCAGGGTCTGAAGGTTCTTTATTATGTTGGTATAAGAAAAAACAGCTATGGCATATTCTGAAAAAAAAAAAAAAAAAGTTCTTGCTCTTGGCTTTCCTTTCTCAGCATATAGTATTTGCTCAGAAGCCACCTCCCATGGTGTTTTGACATCATGCTTTAAACCATTTATTAGGAGTGAGACATTAACTGTCTGATAAACAGTATTCATACTACCTATCCTAATATTGCCTTGCATGACTAATGTGAGTTGCTTTTACCAGCAATATTGTGCACTTTGTCTTCTATCCAAAATCTACTCAAGTCAATAGATTCCTTTGAATGCAGTGGTTTCTGGACCAAGATTTTGTTGCCTTGATGGACAAACTCTGTTTGCTTGAACAAGTGCATGTATGTCTACCCTTTTTCATTTTCTGTTTTTCTATTTCTGGTGAGGAGAGTGGAGATTAATTGAAATTTCCATATCTTCATTTGCCATTCTGTAGATGTACCCTTCAGCTGCTTTCAGAAAGACTCTTGTCCTAATTCTGGCTGCCAATAAAGTAAAATTTGTTTAATTGCTTCACATTGTTCCTAACAGCAAAAACATCCTTCAGAAGGGTGAATACGTCTGTCTGAGTGCCCCTCCCAATGGGGAACAAAGGAACGGGGCACAACGACACATGGAAGTTTTCTTCATACAATAGGTGTTACATCTGCTGTTAGCAACTTAAAGGTTGGGTATATTTTGCCTTAACCAACATTGTTGGATAAGACATGGAATATAAATACTGCAGACTCTCTGAGCTTGAAAATTTCCCAAACTTACCTGAACAACCTGATTTAATTTTAAAGTTAACTTTACTATGAGGAGAGACCAGATATCTGCTCTGTATATAGATGTCCCATCTATATCAATTAGTCATGTTAGCTCTTTCATAATCAACAGCTATTATGATTATTAAATCTATTATGAAGAAATAGGTCAAAATTAGATCTATTTTAAAAATAAAGTTTAGGGTGAGATGAATTGCCCCCTGGAAGCGCTCTCCCCACCGTCTGTAAAGGGGCAGGGGGCACAAGGTGATTAGTTCAGCTGTATATGCTTTAAAATGTAGGCACCTGACTGTAAGTGTCCACTGTAACATTGGTGTCTCATTAGTTGTAATGGAAATTTGGTCAGTGGTATCATAGAGTTCTAGAACAGATTGTTTTGAAGATATCTCTGGAGGTTGTCTAGTCTAAGCCCCTCCTCAAAACAAGGTTAACTTTAAAGTTATATCTGGCTTTTCATGTAAGTTTGGGAAATTTATGTCATGTGTTCCATATGTTCCAGTGCCAAAGAAAAACTGTCATCATCAAAGGCCACTGAAGAGACCTGGTTTCAGCTCCCAGGCAACACTAATTTTAGCTGGTTGCCAGATCCATTGATCAGTATCCTTTGAGTTTGTTTTTCTTTATTTTTTCACTCAGTTTGTAGTGTACCCCTCTACAAGGGCCAAGACAGAGTCAATGATATCTGAAGGGCCTGAGAAGAATAATGCACCTTCTTAATAAGGAAAGAACTGACTTCTTTAATGGCTCCCCTACACCTAGGGAAGAATCTCCAGTGAATCGTTTAAGTACAAGGAGGAAGGGGTTCTGCCACTGAAAGTACTAGAAACAAGGTAGCTCTAAATCTGACTCCGATCAGCAGCCAGCAATAATAATGAAAGACTTCTTACAATGCTAGGAAGTGCCAGAACCACTTAGCAGTGTGTTAAATACAAAGTGGCTTAAAGCCTAAAAGAAAACATGACTGAAATTAAACACAAACAATCGAACCTTTATTTTGAAATGTATTTGCTGAACAGAGTGACAAATTCTAATGAATGTCCTTAATAATTTTACAGTGGGACAAATCATCTCTGAAAGTAAGGTGGTTATAAAAGACACTTACTGTGCAATATGAATGCTAAATGAAATCAGACATCCCTATAATCAACATGAATAAAAGTACCATAACTAATTTTACTGCTTCAAAGAGCAGCATAATAAAATGTAACAAAAGAAAGACTCCATGGCCTAAAAATATTGCTCACACATACACACAAAGATATTCATATATGTACACATACAAATATATGTATATATATATATTCAATTTTGAGTAAAATTCTTACAAGGTTAAAATGAAGTTATTTAACAAGAAAGTCTTATCCTATCCATTTTGTTGTTGTTGTTCTTGAAGAGAAATAAAATAAAGAAATGGCACTATTAAACAAAAAGGGAATAACTTTCAGTGGATTTGGGATAATAACTAGAAATTATGTAAATCTCACTCTTCATCTAAAAATAATATCTTCAGATTGCTTAGTCTAAAATCCCACTACAGGTTTTAGAGGCTTTTTAGACATCTACCATATACAGGAACTATACAAAACAATGGCATAAAAAGGAAATTCTGGAGAATAGATACATTGGTGCAAGAACTGACTTTTTGTTCAGAATTTGAGCAAATGGTGCAATGGGATTTCTAGTAGCTGGTATGATACAAAGCAAGCAAAACAGTATATGAAAATAAGGGGGCAGCTAAGGGTTTATCTTAGTTATTCAGTATTCAAAATTGTGATTTTGAATCATCTCAAAATTCAAGTATTATATTGGAACAGTTTTTTGAAGTTTGAGGGGTTGTGTTTTGATTTAATACAACAAACAAATAAGATATTCTAGCTTCTGCTAGAATGTATAATCTGGTTTCTGATTTTTCAAACTATTGCTTTTTCTCACATGCCATCTCAAGTCTGCAAAAAAGGACTACCTTTTCCTCCATCTTTGCTCCCAAAATGCTGAAAAGCATTTTTAACTTTTTCTTCTGGCAGTTATCAATGTATTACAGGCTTGGGGCACAGTGGCTAGAAAGCTGTGCAGAGGAAAAGGATCAGGGGGTCTTAACTGATGCTCACCTGAACAGGAGCCAGCAGTATGCCCAGGTGTCCAAGACCAACAATATCCTGGCTTGTATCAGGAATAATGTAGCCAGCAGGACCAGGGAGGTTCCCCTGTACTCAGCTCTGGTGAGGCCGCACCTCGAGTACTGTGTTCAGCTTTGGGCCCCTCACTACAAGAAGGACATCAAGGCCCTGGAACGTGTCCAGAGAAGGGCTACAAAGCTGGTGAAGGGTCTGTAACACAACTTCTATGAGGTGTGGCTGAGGGAACTGGGGTTGTTTAGGGAGAAGAGGAGGCTCAGGGAAGACCTTATTGCTCTCTACAACTACCTGAAAGGAAGGTGTGGGATGCTGGGAGTCGGCCTTTTCTCATAAGTAACTAGCAATAGGACTAGAGGGAATGGCCTCAAGTTGCCCCAGGGGAGGTTTGGGTTATAAATGAGGAGACATTTATTCTCAGAAAGATTAGTCAGGCATTGGAACAAGTTGCCAAGGGAGGTGGTGGCATTGCTGTCCCTGGGGGTGTTCAAAGAAAGGTTGGACCTGGCGCTTAGGGACATGATTTAGTGGGTGGTACTGGTGGTAGGGTGATGGTTGGACCAGATCATCCTGAAGGTCTTTTCCAACCTTAATGATTCTATGATTCTATGATTCTATGATTCTATGATTATCCTTTCAAATTAAATATCATGCCAAGTTTAAAGTTCCTGTATTTTGGATGCTATCTTGTCTTGCAATATTCAGAAAATACAGATAGTTTCTGCTTCAACAAAATCCAATTTTATCAAACTTGCAATGGTTAAATTAACATCTCTTCAAGAAATTCCAGAATTATTGCACATCTCTAGAGCAGAAATTTAAGAGTCAAAAAACTGTAGTCTGTGTTTTTCTTGGTGAGAATAAGTGCATAACTTGCATTGGATGCTTCTGCAGTACCATGAGAGCTGATCAAAATAGTCACTGAGAATTCACCTAGAATGTTTTGCTGTAAAGAAAGTAAAAGAATAATTTTAGGGAGGGAGACGACTATGGATAAAGTCTTGGCTTTGCTCCTGATGGACTAAGGGTGAGAAAAATTGCTATAATTTGCTACAGACATATGTTAGCACAAGTTAAGTTGTTTGCATCAACTGGGAAAAAGGTAAGGTAAGTAGCTCTATTTTGAGTCGTAGTGGCTATTAGAGACATCCCTGCAGAGATGTATAACAGGTACATCCTTTAATCAAAATTGTATCTAGGCTACAATGTAGCTGTAGTATTATAATGGTATCCTTAACATTAAAATTAAACTCCTGTTGAGAAAGAGGAGATTTTTTCACCTTGTTTCCACAATTATATATTTTTCTTTCCATAGTCCCTTAACACCATTTGTTACTAGTTGAACAAATATAGGATATACAAACTGTGAATTCTTCATAATTTCATATTTTTTGCTTTAAGAATCTTATAACTTCTAAAGCATTTGAATATCCATCACATTTAAGGAATAGTGCAGAGTAGGCTCTTTGAGGGAGGTATCCTGCTGTTGGCATCTCTCCAGGCCTCTTCAATGAAATACTCATTTCAAATACATTTAATTACCCTCTTTAGAGTTTTGGCTTTTGCTTAATTTGTATAAATAATTTGGGCATCTAATTAGCTCTCAATTTGTATCAAGTAAAATAATTGGGACTGCTTTGTCAGGCAAAATCTTTCTTTCAAACTGGATTACTCAAATGCAAGCCCATACTCTTAGTTCATGAATTACATCACTTCCAGCTTCACCATCTCTTTTTCTAAAGCTGTCTGATGTTGATCAGCATGGACAGCCTCTTTTGCTACTGGACACAGACACCATTGAATTACTAATATCTAAATGGTATTGTTATCCATCTTCAGCTTTCCTATGTATTCCCTTCACTGTTGCAGCATCTCAGTACCTCTCAGTCTGTAATTCTATTTTTCTTGAAACTGTTCTGCAAAGGAGAAACTGAAGAAAATAGTCAAAGGAAGCATGTTCAATATGTTAATTTTAAACTTGACTATTATATTCATTTAAGAAGAATGGGTGAGGTGAAACATATTGAAGGGATGATTGTTCCTTCCCATCTAAGTCAGCTTTTTCAGACCATGGAAAATATGGGGGGGAAGGGAAATATTTGGACCTGTCCCAGGAAGATCTGGAATTCAGAGCTCACGCAGAAGTTGAGAAACTGCTGAGAAGAGCAAGAGGTCTCAGACAGCATCAGCAGAGGTCAGGCAGCCAGGCCTCAAGCTGATCCAGAAAATCTTCCTAGTGACCAGACAGGGGGCTGCAAAGATTAGTTTGCCTAGGAAAGATGGTGAGCTGACTGAAACCTGTACTTGGGCAAAGACTTGTCTGAAAAGAATGTGACTGGCTGGAAAAAATTATTTATAAACACTTTTTCATTTGTATCATATCTAGTATAGTCACTTCAGGCTTGAAGTTGGAAAAGCATCAGTGTTTACTTCCTTTTGTGACGCAATATCTGACCTGTCGCAAGACCTCTAGGATGCTAGTTTTCTAAAGCGACAGCTGCGGGCTAGATAAAATATCCCAAAACATCTGAATTTAGACAAGACACATTGGGTAACCTCAGCTGGTTAGCTGCTTTTGTTGCTAGGCAACTGAAACAAGACATTGAGTTTTCTGCCATTTAAAAAGTTAATTATTTCATTTTATAATCTAGTAAACTCCGACTTTCTGAGTTTAAAATCCTTTTTTAATATATATATATATATGTTTTTATTTATTTATTTTTCCTCTGGGAATGTTATTGTAAGGAGAAAAAGCAGATCTGCCTTCAGCTTCTGACTAGTCCTGAGTCCTTTTATAGTCAGAGCCAGAATTTTAGGCATCTATTTAGATATCTAACATGATAATTAGAGTTTGGAGGAATTCTAATAACCATAGTAAATACAAAAGAAGGCAAACATTTAGAGTGGTCTCAGCAGAATTTCAAGGGTTTGTTTCATTTTCTTACACACAGACATCCACTGCCATTTGAAATACTACATGCTCAATCTGTCATGGTCTCTAGCTTCTGTTTCACAAGGGCACTTTTGGGACTATAAATTTTGTGTCATGTCTGCCCCTTCTGTGCAGATGTACCAAGGAATCCTAAATGGTAATAAATATCTATTTTTATCAAGGGAAGTCAAAAAGTGGGATTCTTATGGGTAAATAAAAGGGATCCAGTAGCTTGCTGTTGCCTAAACTTCCGAAGGTCTGCACTACAGTTCATGTTTCTTATGACTGTTTAGGCACTTCATATTATGAATAAACAGAATTAGAATAAGACACAGAAGTAAAAAAGGAGGATTATTCTTAGAAAACCTTTGCTTTTAGGAGGAAATTCTTCACTTGGAGGGTGGTAAGGTACAGGAACAGGTTGCCCAGAGAAGTTATGGATGCCCCATCCCTGGAAGTGTTCATGGTCAAGTTAGATGCGTCCATGGGCAACCTGATCTAGTGTTTGACATTCCTGCCTATGGCAGGGAGGTTGGAATCAGATGATTTTTAAGGTCCCTTCCAAACCGAGCCATGCTATGGTTCTATGACTTTATGATTCTCTGATTGATTCTATGAGTCTGTGATTCTGTTACCACCTCATTATTGGCTGAGTTTCTTGTATCTGCATAAACACCTTATGTATTACTGGTTACTGTAAAGAGATTACAAATAATTGTAACTGCTTAGCACCCAGCCGCTGCTTCACTGTTAAAGCACTGCTTACTTATCTGATCACTGCCTTCATGGAATAAGTACTGTGTTGAAGTAAATTAATGACAGAGTTTATGTGGTAGTAGTGATAAATCTGTTAGCATGCTGGAAGCAGGTACATATATCCTAACAAACTTTCCCATATAAACATGAAAGAGTCATCATTGTTTTAGAGAGATGAAGGTAGTGGTTATCACTGCCAGGTCTTTGAATAATATTTGATGGCAGACAACAGACATCAAGAGACAATAAACATTTACTAGGACTGGTATGCACAGTAGGCTGTGGAAAAATAAATCTAAATAAGAGTGTAGTAACACAGGGACTGTACCAGAATTAAACAGGTATTTCTGACAGCAGTTAGAGCCAGGTACTTCACTGTGAGTTACAAAATGTCTGTAGTTCACAGTTAAGTATTGAAATACCCATGGAAATATTTTTGCCAAACCTAGACCATTAGCAGCTGTCTTATATCCAGAGTCAAAGGCAAATTTTATATTCCTCAGACATTTTTATCCTAGACAGAATAAGTATGGATATTCTCAGAGTAAGAGAATTTAGATAAATGTCAGCATTTATTCAGTTCCTGCAGTCTTCTAAAAAGACGAGAGTTTTTCAGTGTAATGTACTGAAATGTAAACGGTCAGGTATTATATTCTATACATCCTCATCTGGTCCCACCTCAATGATTACTGTCCTTATTTCTGTTCCCACATCTTCTGAATGTTGACACATTAACAGCTCATCACAGAGCTTTTTACATGTCAGCTTCCACTGTATATTTTTTCACAGACTATTCTCTCAATCTCGAAAAATCTTTCTAATTCCTTTCTGTGTGTGATATACTAAAGGAGGTTTTTGGGTTAATACAGACCTCCTGGCCCTTTGATAATCGTGAATCTCAAATTTTCATTCATTTCTAGGTAACATTATATAGTATGCTGTGTATGTCACAAAGGAACCATTCACGTACAATGTCACGTATCTTTCTTTCTCCTGAAATGCCTACTCATCTTACTCAACTTTGTTCTAGGAAGTTTTCCTTTTCTTTCCCATATCTGATTTTCCTTCATGGATTTGATGAAGTGGTCTGGAGAATTCCTATTATGATATTTATGATGTGATTAAAACTACAAGTGATTGATTTAATTGTTGAACATATATATGTAATAGAACATTATTTTTTAAATGTACACCAAAAAATACATTGGAATTTTAATGGCATGTGAAGTTAAAGGTGTTACAGTAAAATTAATAGGTTTGCAATATAAGGATTCAGGCAAAAAGGATTGTGATTAATGCAGAATTAAATAGGCCTGTGGAAGACTTTGTGCCGTGCTGTCTTTGAAAACAACGAACTAATCTGTTTTCACCCAGGAAGTCCCTCTCAACCTTCTGTTTTTGGTGGAACTTTCTTTAACTATGCAAGCCTAGGGAAAAAAAAAAAAAGTTAAGAAATTTTGACTATCAGTTTTTTAAGAGTCTATAATCTAAATCTCCTGACATTGTTTTTTCCAACATTGAACAATTTCTATACAGGGGCAAATAAATGCATCTCTGAAGTAAATGAAAGATTTCCACTGCCTTTAATGCATAATTTTCAGAATTCATAGGCCTTTCAGAAAAAAAAAAAAAATCATCCTTAGTTTTTTCTATTCCTTACAAAGTAACATCAATGCCTTAGTGACGGTCTTTCATTTGCATCTGGGGGAAAAACGTGTTGATTACATTGGAAGACATGCCACAAGAATAAAATGTATTATTCTCACTAAAAATCCAATACATGCCTTTTAAGAATGGTATAAAGGAGACATGACCTATAGGGCATTACTAAGGCATTGCAAAGTGTCATGGATATTTTGGGAACCATTGTCTGCTTTACAACGTATTATATCCTTCTCACTTACTTTCAAGATTTCTGCTTTAATTATCTTGTAAACTCCTCAGTATTTCACTGTTAAGAGCTGGCCGATTATAAAAAAGTATCCTTCTAAAACTGGATTATTTGTTAAGAATTTAAGGTTATAGTATCCATTCCTGTTAGGTTTGATTATGAATAGATAATAAAAGTGATATATTAAACATGTAAAAAATATTTATTTCTTGTATAAAAATTTAATTTCATGCATGAGAAGTTGTTTCTTCTCTTTTTTGTCCACTTCTCCATGTCTCACTAAAGCAGTAGTTTTGTATGAAAAGATTTTCAGATGACAGCAATTGCTAAAGGCCCATACAGGTTGTTATTTTTATACATAATGTATTCCTTGCAGATTATCTGTTGGCATTAACCTGCTGGGCTTCCAGCAGTCAAGCTAAAAGATTCTGTTTATTGAGAAAACAAAACAATGAAACAAACAAAAGTCTCTAGTGGACGGAAAGCTGTTTGCATGAGTGCATCTCAGATTTGTGTCTGTTGAGGCTAGAATTTTTTAGGCTTGACCATTAAAAAAAAAAGGGACTCCAAAACCTCAGAGCATTCAGTCTTAGTAATAAGGAGGGAGAAGAAGCTTGTCAGATCAAAGCAACTCCAGTCTGATAAAAGGAAAACGCTGTCAGCAGGTATGGGTTTTACAAATCAGAGGGAAAAATAAGAGAGACATATCTCAGCTGTGAGCTTAGGGAATACATGTAGACACATGTGAAGCTGCCCCATTCTGTGAATGAATTCATAAGCCTTTGTTTTAAAAGTTGTATTTCTGTGCTGCTTCAAATGCCACGTCATTACCTCCTAAACCAAACCAAAACTAAACAAAAACAAACAAAGAAAAACAACACTCTTGAACCAAGGTGCATCTCTAACATAAACTGATAATCTAGGAATCTAGGATAACCATAGTTCAGGATCTCATACCAGTGATCAAGCTACAGTGTTCAAAAACCAGTAAAATGTAAGAAACTAGGCCTTCTGCCCAAGGGAGACAGTCAGTAGACCATGAAAAGGAGGGTATGCCCTTCACCTTCTCCTTGCAATACCTGAGCTACTTGAAGACAACATTAGTTCAAAGTCTGTAAGGACTGTAGGAACAGGACTATAATGAGAAATTCATTAAGATCTTTCAGTTGAATTTAAATAGAGTTCAGATTTGCAGGGAACAGATGTAATCAAGTAGGTAGGCCATATCTATGTTTATCTTGTGATTTTACATATATTTATAATACATATATTTAGATATATTTCCTATTTTTCTTTTTTTTTAATTTTTATTTTTCCTTCTTAATGTACAGCATATACTGCAATTTGCTACAGACTGACTTAGAGCATCAGTGTACAACACAGTAAACATTGCACAGTATTGCTGTGTCTGAGGATAATAAATACGAAACTTATCTCATCTAGCTTTAGCCACATCCAAACAAACCCAGGTAGTCAATGAAGAGCAGGGACACTGCTACAACTATTATCATCTCATCTAAACTGTCCTCAGGATGTCTCAATCTCTTTTCATCAAATAGAGAGGGGGTCTGGGGCAGCTAGCTTAGATTAGGTGCACAGATTCTGAAAACTGAAGTTAAATTAAATGAATTATTCTTTGAGACAACCAGTTAATATCTTTGTGTGAGGCAGAAAGCATCGCTGTGGCAGAAAGTACAGAAAAGCTGCAATTTGCATTGCAGTTTCTGCATGCGGATGTTGTGCATGGATGACTGTAAAGGAGCCCAAGTCCACAGTTTAAATTCAAAGTACTTATTTCAATCATCTAATTTTATCACACATGATCTGATATTTTTGCAATGAGGAAAGAAAAAAAAAAGGACTGAAGGGGAATAAGGCAGGTAGAAGAAAGGCCATTGTGGAGCAAGAAGCAAGGAAAGGAAGGCTCTTTAAGGTGAGAAAAGCCCAAAGTGTGCATATCCCATTCCATACCTCACGACCCCAATCCCCCCTACCAAAAGCCCCCAAACTTTTGATGCATATCTATCCCCCCCAAAAAAAAAGAAAAAAAAAAAAGGAAAAAAAGAAAAAAAAAAGAAAAAAAAAAAGAGAGAGACAATTTATTTATTTATTTTTGATCAGCAATAAAGCCTAGGAGTGAAGAAAAATATTTAGAAACTTTTTTAAGGAGCACAGTTCAGCTACTTAACTTCTACTACTGCACTTCTGAAGCATTACGCAAAATTTCTTCACAATTCTCCTGGAGGAGTTGCCAAGTTCAAACCCTCTGCACTGTACATTAAATGGAAGGGTTAGTTTGAAGCATTTGATATATCTGTAAGAAATAGATTTTCTTGCTGTGCTTTTGCATTTGATGTGCAATGAAAGTGATGAAAAGAGAATACAATCAATAGAAGAACTATGATATGGTGAAGGACGTTTTACTTTAATTTTCCATTCAAATATGCACAAAGCAGAAAAAGTTAGGAAAAAGATCAAGGAGATGTGATAATAGGCTATGAATGGACTAAATAGGAGAGTCTCAGTTTGCAGGAGCTAAATCTTAAGGCATAGGATACAGCAGTGGCAGAGGAATGACAGCAAGAGACATCACTCTGACATGTACATAACCACACAGCTTAGGAAATATTGTGAAGCAAATCCCTTTTGTAAAATACTTTTAAAATGCCTATCATGACAATGACATTTAAAAGACAGAGAGCTGTTCAACAGACAAAGAGGGAGAATGATAAAATACAATCAGGAGGGAGAAGGAGGAATAGGAGTGAGGAGGGAAATGAATGTAGAAAAAAAGGAAACTTGGGGATGTGTAGGGAAATAAACAGAAAAAATAATTAATTAAAGATAGAAAAAAGTGAAGGTAAAAATTATCTGAAAAATAAGATCCTTTCACTTCATGGTTAGATTTTAATTTACCCAGAGTTTTTTGTGGTTATAAACTGACATTAAGTAGTGATGGTTTCACCCTGATGGACAGCTAAACTCCACAACACTCACTCTCTCACTTCCCCTCCTCAAAGGAAGAGGGGGAGAAAATCTGATGGAAAAGGGCTCAAGGACTGAGGTAACAACAGGGAGATCACTCAACAGTTATCATCAAGGGCAAAACAGACTCAGTGTAGAGGGATTAATAGAATTAATTGCCTATCACTAGCAGACTAGAACAGTGAGAAACTAAAAGCAAACTAAAAACACCTTCCTCCCCCTTTCACCCTCTTCTAACTCCTCTCCCAGGGCAGCACTGGGGAACAGGGAATGGGGGATGAGGTCAGTCTGTAACGATTCATCTTTTCCATTCCTTCTCGGTCATGCTCTGCTCGTGCCCCAGCGTGGGGTCCCTCCCACAGGATGCCATCCTTCCCAAACTGATCCTGCATGGGCTTCCCACAGGCAGCAGCTCTTCAAGAACTGCTCCCACATGGGTCCGTACCATGGGGCCCATCCGTCAGGCGCAAACTGCTCCAGCACGGGTCCCCCACGGGCGGCAGCTCCCCCCAGACCCCTGCTTCTGCGTGGGCTCCTCTCCACGGGCTGCAGCTCCGGCCCGAGGCCTGCTCCTGCGGGGGCTCTCCATGGGCTGCAGCCTCCTCCAGGCCACATCCACCTGCTCCACTGGGAGCTCCTCCACGGGCTGCAGCGTGGAGATCTGCTCCGTGTGGGACCCATGGGCTGCAGGGGGACAGCCTGCTCCACCAGGGGCCTCTCCAGAGGCTGCAGGGGAACTTGTGCTGCGTGCCTGGAGCACCTCCTGCCCTCCTTCTTCACTGACCTTGGGGTATGTGGGATTATTTCTCTACATTTTCTGAAACTTCTCTCCCAGCTACTGTTTTCCCAGGGCAGCCTCTGGGCTCTTCTCACATAGGACTCTACTGCAGCCCTTCCTCCCCCTGTCCACTTGGGTGGGCAGCCAAGTTCCACCATGGTCGCTCTCTCACTCCCCCTCCTCACAGAGGAAGGGGGAGAAAATGCAACACAAAGAGGTCGAGGTTTGAGATAAGGATGGGGAGACCGCTCAACAATTTTTGTGACGGGCAAAACAGACTCAGAGTAGGGAGATAGTAAGATTTATTGCCTATTACTAACAAGCTAGAGAAGTGAGAAACAAAGGAAAGAAACGAAAAATGCCTTCCCCCCATCCACCCTCTTCCACTTCCTCCCCCCAAGCGGTGCAGGGGAATGGGGGAATGGGGGTGTCCTGGTTCCAGCTAGGACAGAGTTAATTTTTCCTCATAGTAGCTGGTAGGGTGCTATGTTTTGAATTAGGATGAGAAGAGCGCTGATAACATGCTGATGTTTTAATTGTTGCAGAGCAGTGTTTACACCAGGCCAAGGACTTTTCGGCTTCTCGCTCTGTCCTGCCAGCGGGCAGGCTGGGGGTGCAGCAGGAGCTGGGAGGGGACAGACCCAGGACAGCTGACCCAAACTGGCCAAAGGGGTATTCCATACCATCTGATGTCATGCTAAACAATATATAGGGGTGGCTGGCCGGGGTGGGGGGCCGGCTGCTTGGGGATAGGCTGGGCATCGGTCAGCGGGTGGTGAGCAATTGCAATTGTACATCACTTGTTTTCTTACACATTATTATTGTTAATACTATTACCATTATCACTATTATTATTATTATTGTTATTATTATATTCCTGTCTTAATAAACTGTCTTTATCTCAACTCACCGGCTTCACTTTCCCGTTTCTCTCCCCCATCCCAGAGAGGGAGGGGGGAGGGTGAGCGAACGGCTGTGTGGTGTTTAGCTGCCAGCCGGGATAAACCACAACAGGGGGTTGTGGTCAGTCTATAGCACGTCGTCTCTGCTGCTCCTTCTCGGTCATTCTCTGCCCCTGCTCCATGTGAGGTCCCTCCCACAGGATGCCGTCCTTCCCAAACTGATCCTGCATGGGCTTTCCACAGGCAGCAGCTCTTTTAGAACTGCTCCCACATGGCTCTGTACCACGGGGTCCATCCGTCAGGAGCGAAGTGCGCCAGCACAGGTCCTCCACAGGCGGCAGCTCCCCCCAGATTCCTTATTCCTGCGTGGTCTCCTCCCCACAGGCTACAGATCCAGCCTGGAATCTGCTCCAGTGCGGGTCCTCCACAGGCTGCCACCTCCGTCAGTGCAGGTCCACCTGCTCCCCCGGGGGCTCCTCCACAGGCTGCAGCATGGAACCCTGCTGTACCGTGGTACTCCATGGGCTGCGGGGGGACAGCCTTCTTCACCATGGTTCTCACCCCTCACCACAGGCTGCAGAGGAACTTCTGCATCGGCACCTGGAGCACCTCTCCCCCTCCTTCTTCACTGACCTTGGTGCCTGCAAGGCTGTTTCTCACTCCTCTCAGCTGCTGTGTGGCAGTTTTGTTGTTGTTGTTGTTCTCTTTCTTAAATATGCTCTCACAGAGGCTCAAACAACATTGCTTATTGGCTCGGCTCTGGTCAGCAGCAGGGCCCTTATCTAACATGGGGCAGCTTCTAGATTCTTCTCACAGAAGCCACCTCAATGGCCCCCTGCTACCAAAACTTTGCCATATAAACCCACTATGCCACTAACAAAATCTTGTCTTGTAAACCCAATGTAAGTTTGATTCAAAGGGATATAATCCAAGAACTTTAGCTACCATAAACTGCATTTAGTGCCAGAGAGTTGGATTTCTCTTTAATTTACATGCTGTGGATTAGGATGTCCTGAACACTGTATTGGGTGCAGGTGTCCAGGTGTTAGTAACGGGGAACTGCAGGGACTCTGTGAGGAGAGGCCAGGGCCTCCCTGTGGCAACCACAGATGGTTCCAGGCAGAGGAGGACGGGGAGGAGGAGGACGATGAGGAGGAGAAGGAGGAGGAGGATGTGGTTCTCCAGGTGTTGGATCAGATATATCCGTTGTAGCCCATGGAGGAATTATGGTGGAGCAGGTCCTTATTTCCTGAAGGAAGTGCAGCCTGTGGGTAGTGCATATTGGAGCAGGTTTATCCCGAAGGACTGCAGCCTATGGAAAGGACCTCTACTGGAGCACTGGGAAAAATGTGAGGTGAAAGGAGCAGCAGAGAGGAACTGCTATGGAATGACCACAACCTCTCATTCTGAATCTCTCCTTCATGACTTGGTGGAAGGAGTTAAAGGAGTTGGGAATGAAGGAGTGAAGGTGAGATGGGGGGAAAAAAAGGGGATGGGATGAAGTTCTGTTTTAATTTGTCTTTGTTTCTCACTATCCTAGTCTATTTTCATTGTCATTATATTAAAATAACTTTCCTGAAATCGAGTCTGTTTTGCCTGTTACAGTGAGTCACAAACCTTATTCAAACCTATGAGCTTTTTCAATTTATTTTCTCCCCTCTGCCCTGTTAAGATGGGGGAGCAAGAGAGCAGCAGGCTGGGCATCTAGCAGCTGTCCAAGGTCGTAGGTCCAAGGTCATCATAAACATACTATCTAAAACATAAACATACTACCATCGTAAACATACTACCTAAAACATAAACATTCTTCTCTAAATTTCTGATATGTTTTAATGGTGGCTTTAAGGATCACTGTAATGAGCGTTCCTACAGTTTCTCACAAAATGTGTTTTAGAAGAAAAATAGCTACATTGCTGAATGGGAAGTGTGGAATCTCTAGCATACGGGTGCACACTCACTGGGTAGGCAAGTTTAGGTTTTATTTAGTATGGCAACCTCCATCTAGTTTTGTGACTCTCTTCTCAGTCATTGATATAACTAGTGTACCATCTCTAGGTAGTTAAAGCAGAATTATGGCACTACGTCTTGGGACTGAATCAAATCTTCATGCTCCCAGAAACAATCACTTTGGGAAAAATATGTGTAACTTGGGTCATGTGGGTGCTGCAGGATCAAAAAGGTGCTGCATTTTAACAAATACTGCTTTTGTATTTGTTGTGTGTAACAGGTTTGATTGGGTTGATAAAGTTTGCTAACTGTTATACATTCATAAATGCCATTTAGCAATGCAATGCTCACACATGCATATGTGTATACAGTCTCACAGCATGCGACCTGAAGGGATGTAGGGCTGAGAACTGAGGGAGCTGGCCAATGTCAATGTGAGGACATTGTCAGTTATCTCAGAAAGTTCATGATGATCATGTGAGGTTCCTGAGGACTGAAAGAAAGGGAAAGCGATTTGCATCTTCAAGAAGGGCAAGAAGGAGGATCTAGGGAGCTACCAGCCAGCTATTCTAACCCTAATCACTGAGAAGATGATGGAGCAAATAAGCTTTGAAACTGTTTTCAGACATACAGAGAATGAGAAGATGATTAGGAGCAGTCAGAATGGATTTATGTAGAAGTCATGCCTGATGAACCTGAGAGTTTTTTGTGACTAAATGGTTGTCTGCATGGATGAAGGCAGAGCAGTAAATGTTGTTTATATTGACTTCAGCTTTTGAAGCTTTCAACACTGTCACCCTGAAAACAAATGATGAGGTAGAGACTAGATAAATTGCCAGTGAGATTAACTGAAAATGCATTCAACTGACAAAGGGTTGTTATCAATAACACAAAGTCCATCTAGAGGCTGGTCACTAGTAGAGTACCTCAGGGGTCAATATTGTCTTCACTACTGTTTAACATCTTCATTAATGATGTGGATAATGAGACAGAGTGAACCCTCTTGCACCAGCAAATTTGCAGATAATACAGAACAGGGAAAAGCGGATGATATACCATATGGGGTTGCTAGCATCCAATCAGGAAACAGGAACTAGAGAAGTTCAAGAGAAATCCCAAATCTGTCACCTGGGAAGGAATAACCGTATGCACCAGCAAAAGCTGAAGGCTGACCAGCTGGAAAGCAACTTTGCAGAAAAGGACTTTAGCATTCTGGTGGACACCAAATTGAACATGACCCAACAATGAGCCATTATGGTAAAGAAGACCAACAGCTTCCTGAGCTGCAAAGGGAGACCATTCTCAGCAGGTTAAGGGAGGTGACTCTTCCCCTCTACATAGTATTGCTGAGACACATCTGTGTCCAGTGCTGGCCTCCCTGATGTGAGAGAGAAATTGACATCCTAGAATGAGTTCACCAAAGGTGATGAGTGGTGTACCTCAGGATTTTGTCCTGGGACTGGTACTGTTTAATATCTTTATCAATGACATGGACAGTGGGATCAAGTGCACCCTCAGCAAGTTTCCAGATGACACCAAGCTGAGTGGTGAAGTTGATACAACAGAAGGAAGGGATGCCATCCAAAGGGACCTGGACAAGCCTGAGAATTGGGCCCTGATGAACCTAATAAGGTTCAGCAAGTCCATGTGCAAGGTGCTGCACCTGGGTTGGGAAAATCCCAGAAATGAGTACAAACTGCGAGAAGAATTCACTGAAAGCAGCCCTGCAGAGAAGGACTTGGGGGTTCCAGTGGACGAGAAGCTTGACATGAGCCAGCAGTGTGTGTTTGCGGCTCAGAAGGCCACCTGCATCCTGGGCTGCATCAAGAGAGGAGTGGCCAGAAGGTTGAGGGACGTGATTGTCCCCCTCTACTCTGCCCTTGTGAGGTCCCACCTGGAGTACTGCAAACAGGTCTGGGGCCTACAGCACAAAAAGTATGTTGATCTGTTAGAATGCGTCCAGAGGAGGGCCACAAAGATGATCAGAGGGCTGGAGCACCTCTCCTACAAAGAAAGGCTGAGAAAGCTGGGGCTGTTCAGCCTAAAGAAGAGAAGGCTTCAGGGGGACCTCATTGCAGCTTTTCAATACTTAAAGGGGACTTATAAAAAAGATGGGGAGCGACTCTTTGCTCAATCAGATAATGACAGGACAAGGGGAATGGTTTTAAACTAAAAGAGGGAGATTTAGATTAGAGGTTAGGAGGAAATTTTTCACTCAAAGGGTGGTGAGGCACTGGAAGAGGTTGCCAAGAGAATCTGTGGATGCCCCATCCCTGGAGGTGTTCAAGACCAGGTTAGATGAGGCCCTGAGCAATGTGATCTACTGGGTGGCATCCCTGTCTATGACAAGGAGGTTGGAACGAGATAATCTTTAAGGTCCCTTCCAATCAAGGCTTTCTATGATTCTATGATTCTATGAAAGGGCCACAAAGATAATAAAAGGACTGCAGGATCTGTCATACAAGGAGAGGATGAGGGATCTGGAACTGTTCACCCTAGAGAAGAGAAGGCTCAGGAGGATCTTACCAATGTGTATTGTAATGTGTAATGTGTGATTGTACACTGGAACAGGTTGTCCAGAGAAGTGGTGAGTAAGGTCCCTGCAAACCTGAACTATTCTGTGATTTTGTGAGCATCCTACCACAACAAGGTGTGAAAGAAGAAGGGCCTGGTAAAATCTACCCTATAGTAATTCATATGAAATACTATGGAGTTTGTTAGCTCCATAATTAAGGACAGGTAGGCAGGAAATCATATCTCTGTATTGCTCTGTAGAATTTCTTTAAGTGAGATAAAAAATGTAGCCCTTATTGATATTGTCACAAATTATATCATTTTTATGCAAGCCTGCAACTTTTCTGTTGCCTATTACCTTGCACATACAAGCTTAGTAAGGCATTATTTTCAATCATATTTCACAGTTCATAAATATGATGAAATTGGTCTTATTAGAAGAATATATAGCTATAGTTTCCTTTTGAGATGATGAGTCAGATCAGATTTTATTTATTTATTTATTTATTTATTTTTAATTTTGAAAGGAAATACACTGGGATATATGAATATACAAAGCAAATATTTCTAATCTAATTTATCATTTTGGGGCTTGTATTTAGTTTTGTACTGATTTTGTTCACCTGGTACTTACTTTTTCTCTTGTCCTGCTTTCTTTAAAAGAAAAATGTATATAAAGGAATAGCTTGTTTATCTTCTTAAATGTGTGTCCTTCTGTTTCTAGACTCATTCTCTCCTTCTTAAGCTGCCATCAAATACTATTCATGTGAGGATGTTCTCATCAACAGAGATTGTTTTGTCTTAGATGAGCTTATGACTAGATGTTGTTTAAGTAGCAGGTGGTGGCACATTTGTTAAAGTTGATCATATGTTGTATTAATAAGAGAAACAGAGGTATCTATTCATTAGGTGCAAGGTAATTCCAGTTCATGGCTGCTGTTCAAATCTTGGCAGCCTTTGGGTTTGGAACCAAACCTGTAGCATATGCAATACAACTTAAAATCAAACAATAGAAAAATGGTGAAAGAGCATTTTTGATGTCATTAAACAAGCATAATCCCCTGTGAGAATAGTTTTCATACTTCACCTTTCCCCATAATTATTTTATTTTTGATGTGATTTCTGCATAGCCACAAAAGCAAAGTACCTCCGTGCCTTCCAAAGGATTAGATAATGCAATAAAATAGCTGTGTCAATTAGTTTGTTCCTAAATGAAAGAGCTGCGATGGAGCTGTGTTGAAGGTAACAGGCTCTTCCTGAGACACTGAGTGTTACTTTAAGCACATTTGTAAATTAGAGAAACAGTTTCCTATACTATGACTGGCATGGGTTCTAGTTCGCTTAGAATGAGGTAAGAAGACTTTAAATTTGTCTTTACTCATCTATGTATACACAGTCATAAAAATGCATTTCTTATCATGGTAGTAGCGAGAGATATAGCTACAGAGTAATTATGCAAATTACAGTACCCTGGTATATTCAGATATCCAAACAGCCAAACAGAGCACAGTGCTTGTGCAAGGATGTTAGGAAATTGCAGTTTTGTTTTTGTAACTGAGTAAGGTCCCAAACCTTTTGTCTTCCTTGTTACTTTGATCCATTTTAATATATGTGCACAAGATATAAGCCTAGAGAAGATGTTACCTAAAATGTCATAATGAATTTTAATTCTCATAAATGCCCATATCATCACCAACAGACATAAATCAACCATAATTTTAATATTTATATTTTTTTAATTATCTACTTTCTGATCACTCAGATTATTTTCACTTGGCTAAAGATTGCTGGAAAAATGAAATTTATTTCTCACTTTTACAAACTAGGTATTAGTTTGTAGACACTAACAAAAATGCTCTGGACCAGGGGAAAAAAAATGGTGGTTTTCACAAAATAATTTAATTCTCATCAGATCTTGGCAATTTGTTCTTTGGAGAACTGTGAGCTGGTCACAACAGGGCACAGACATGGGAAAACAAAGCTAACACGATTTATAATATCCGTACCTCTAAATCTGCTCAAATGTATATTTGTTTATTTGGCTGTAGAAGAACACAGGTATAAAGGATCATAGTAACAAACATGGTTTTATTTGGTAGTCAGTATAGACAGAAATGCCATATACTTTCTAGCCTATGATTCCATTGATAACAGCAAGATAAAATATATCTGTATCTAATTAACATACAAAAACTCAAAATGGAATCAACTGATTCATTCAGTTGATGGAGTTTCCAGAAGAAACTTTTATCAATCATTCTTCACTATAAGCGCTTGATGCTGTAAATATATATATATACAGAGAGAGTTTTAAAGAGAATTAAAATTAAAAACATTCACTCAAGATGATATTTTCTTAGTGAAGTTTTATTTATTGAACCTTTTAAAATTGATGAAATTCAGTCCCATCAGAACTATGACCTTCACTCAAACTTAGTTATTCGCTATCTGCATATTATCTGCAAAAAAAGCTGTTGTCAGTTGAGGCACAGAAGACATCCATTGTTTTCTAGTATTCACGAGCATGGGCAAAGGCTTACATTCTGGTAGTAATGATAGGAACATATACATATATATGTTATAACTGTAACTATATCCCTCTGCTTCTCTCTTCTCCCCTCCTCTTCCTTCTTCTCTCCTGTGTCTGGAATAAAGTCTGGAAGAGTAACCAGGGTGGAATTCATGATATGAAAAATCATGTGACGTGGTAACAAAAAGTATTGAAGTTGATCATAAGGTTCTAATCATGGGGTTTCTGTTATTCTATTGAAGGTGATAGATAGGGCACATTTTATCAAAGGAAACATAAGAACAAAGAAACCAACAGAAAACTGGGTTCCTCTTCATCCCAAAACAGAACTGCAGCAGCAGCTGATCCTTCCTGTGTGAGCTAGCAGAAAAGTCTGTGAGTGCAAGTGCCTCTGGACTAACCCAAGGGGAAGATGTCATTTCTGTTAACTTGATGACTACCTGGATACATGAAGTCATCCACAAGCTCTTTTTTTTTTTTTTTTTTTTTTTTAAGTACAAGAATTTAGGCTGAGTAGTGAATTTCTTCAGGTAGCTTGTTTTGTCACTTTTTTTTTTTTTTTGGAAATAACAATTTCCTAGAAGCCAAAATTATTCTTTATATGAAAACTGAACAATTTATTTCAGGGCCTTATAAATGCCAGGGTTTGTCCAGGCTGCTGAACAAAAGAGATCTAGGGAGTAAGTCTAAGTATTTTATCCCTAGTCATCCACCGCAATTGCTCACTCCCTGTCTGTAAGACTGCTCCAATGACCTCTTTCAAAGACAAAGTCTGAGCATACTTCTAGACATTGTTCACTTTGTGGGCTGAAGTGAAAGCAGTATGAATGATTGTGCACTGGATTTGGTTCACTTCTCCCTATATAGTTCTGCCCCAGTAGGCTTTGCTCAACCTTGTATCCTAGGATACTTAACACATACCTTCAGCTTCATGCAATAAAAACATCAGTCCTGTATGATGAAGGCAGTTCTCTCATTATTTTTGATAATCTGAACTGGAAAACAAAAAAACAAGCAAACAAACAAACACAAGACAAAATATTCCAGTGCTTCAGCAGCATGGCTTAGGCTAGAAGGGACACAAGGCCAATTGCTACCTACTGTGGAGACAGACAGTTTTCTCTGTAGGAAACAGGCATGAGGCTGTCTGGCTCACCTGGGAGCAGGATCTGGTCCTCTTCTACTTCGCAGTATG
Organism: Anser anser; assembly: GCF_964211835.1. NCBI lineage: Eukaryota > Metazoa > Chordata > Aves > Anseriformes > Anatidae > Anser > Anser anser. The sequence goes on along the minus strand of NC_139720.1, from coordinate 178,938,947 downwards.
AGAGTTCTTGGTGATTTTCACTCTCCTCCTTGATGAAAACAAGATAACATGCTAGAGATATTGCTGAATTCCTCAGGCTATTGTACCATACTCTTTTGTTACGTCATATTCATTAAGCTGCTATACCATCCATTTTTTATTTTTTTTTGTTACAAACTAAGGGGAATGCAATGCTCTTTGAATTTTACAGATACATTCTTAATAAGGCAATGCTCTGTGAAGTAATCATTCTTGATTTTTTCTGCTTGCCTAGTTACTCAGTTGGTTTTCATTTATGTTTGCATTGTTTTCCTCCTCAAATTGATAGTTTACCTCCGTTAGTAATTCTCCACGCTTTTACAGTGAAACCAAACTTCTAAGGCATTAATGTGTGTCCGCATGTTCCCAGGCTCTTCCAGCCTCCTGCAGCTGATATTATGCTATTTTCAATTATACTAGCTATCAGTTACTTCTCAGTTTTTCTGAGACCACATCTGGGCTAACCTTTGAAGTTTGGCCAAGTACTGTGACCTCAAAAAGGCATATCCTTTGGTTTGCATAGTCCAGCCAGAGAACAAGTTAGATGGTCACAACTAAACAAATATAACTGTGTTTTTGAGAGCCAATCTTGTCTTTTTCATGGTATGAGAAAGGCATTTGGATAGCGTGTGCTGCATTTCCCTTTACAAGAAAAAAATTAAAAAAAAAAAAAAAAAGAGCCAACAAGCTCAACCCCATTCATCCTTTGAAAATACTAAAATACTAAACAGGTCTTCCCTCTTTAAAGGACCTCTCCTTTAGTGAAAACTGCCACTGCACCTGAAAATTTTTGGTAAATGAATGATCACATGAAACACTGCTCTGCTGCACACTGGAATTTTATGAAGATCCATGTTTTCAGTGACATGTTGACATTGCCTGCTCACTGAAAGTGCAGGGGAAGTGGAATACAGAGTTCCCTGGGAAGCTCATGATACAGATGGAACAGTTTTGGTATAGGTGGCATTAAGCGACTCCCAAAATTGTTAAAGGTGAGACAGGATGTAACATAGTATAATATAGTTTGGAAATTATTATCATGTTCAAATGAGTTTTGTTCCCTACAGTGAAAATTGGTAGCCAAGGAAGTCCTTCTAACTGAGAGCATGATTTGATCCTAGAGTTGTCCAAGGCAAAATTTTGCAAAAATGCTGTTCCCTTCTTCTAGATATGCAGGGCAGAGCAAGTCACCAAACTTGGTGTCACTGACATACACAGACTCAAAACAAAGAATTCTTTCCTGAGGGAAGGATCACAAATCATATGCTAGGGTTTGGCTGAGATTAATTCTATTCTGTAATCATCATTTACTCATGCTACCAGTCCAGATCTGACCTGAATTTTTTAAAGAGTGCCAGACTTACTTTTCTAGTCAGTTTTCAAACTGTATTTTATTTATTAATTAATTTATTTATTTTGAAGAAGAAGATTCTCATTTTTACAGGTCATCTCAGACTTTCACCAATAACTTGTCTATTTCAATCATGCTTCTGATCTAGGGGTTGATAATTTCAACATTGTTAGGGAGATGATTATTATGACTAATCAAGATTTTTTTTTTCTCAGTTTCCAATTACCTTTTCTTTTGTACTGTTAGAGATTATGAAATAGTGCTCATTAAAATGTCAATTACAAGTCCATGCTAAGAGCTCATTTGAGCTGTGAAGGTCACAATGCTTAGCTTAAAAATCAGTGGTGAATATGAAATAATAATAATTGTAATAAATAAATAGGAGTGTTGAAAGAAATCAAAATAGATCAGTACACTTTTATAAACACCGAGTATAACCTAAATCCTTTGCGGTTTTTGCTTTACTGAATGGTTATAGGTCATTTGCTACTAATTTCTGCATTGGCAATTTTGCAAAACTTTCTAATTATCTATGACGTAAAGTAATGTTCTAAAGTCCAAAATGTTTTCATAGTATCAAGAATAATCAGGAATGCAAGTTCATTGATTTAGTTGTGATTCATGGAAGTTGGACTCCCTTTGAATGACTTTATGCTACAACTTTTATTAACAAGTACAGAATAAGTTCAGATTAGGCAGCTGAGTACTAATTACTTTTTTTTTTTTTTTTTCTGAGATGAGTTTGTAATTTTGGAATCATTGTGGTACTCAGTGGAGCTCAAAAGAAAGACATCTCCTTCTCTTTTCATTAATTTAAGGCATCTGGCAAGGGTAAGACCATGGATATTAGTTTTAAAATTATTTCTGCTGTCAACCATATTTTTTGTCTGTGAAAAGATGTTAATAGTATTATACTTTCCACTAAAGGCAGTTCTGTTAGTCTCCAGCACCACAGAGAATTACACTTGGATACAGTGAGTGTAAAATAGTATTGTTATAGCAATCTTCCTCCCTTTTTACCCCTCTAAAAACTCTTAAAAGGAGGGACCAAGCAATAGAGAATTTTCCCCTGCAACCTCTGGCATTTTATTTTATTTTATTTTATTTTATTTTATTTTATTTTATTTTATTTTATTTTATTTTATTTTATTATTTTATTTTATTTTATTTTATTTTATTATTTTATTTTATTTTATTTTATTTTATTTTATTTTTTTATTTTATTTTATTTATTTTATTATTTTATTTTATTTTATTTATTTTATTTTTATTTTTAATTTTAATTTATTTTATTTTATTTCTCTGGCTTTTCTTTCCAAAATTGTTAGAAAGCACAGAGCTTTCTGAAACATAAAAATTCAAATCCTAATAATTTGAAGAGAGTTGAAGACCCTCAAGGTATTGTATACATTTCCTCTGTTTTAGGAGAAGTTCGCAGATGGAGTTTTTACTATGTAAACCGCTGAAGGTCATAGGTCATATGTTCAACTATTCTAAAAAAGTATAATTTTTTTCAGTGAAATATAAAATAAGGAAATAAGGTAGTAGTAGTATAGTAGTATCTTTTTTTTTTTTTTTTGTACTGCAGATTTTCATTTTTTCATGTCCCAATTAAATTACTTTAGTCTGGGCTAAGCAGCCCTGTGCACAGCTACATGAGAAGTGAGGACTGAGAAAAGAAGAACCTTTTAAAAGATAGGTTGGATGCGACAACAGAGGAAAATGAGAACCAAGAGGGTGTAACTTCAAAAATCCCAAAGATTGCGTGTATAGAAATATGTGAATCAAGGAAGTTAAAAAAAAACACCTGTAGAACGAGACATAACTGCACAAAAGTTTCATTATGAAAGGGGTTCTTAAGAGATTGATAAACTGGGGAAGTAAGACAGTCATAAAACAAGAGCTCAAGATATAAGGGGATGGTGATTGAGATAAAGAGAAAATTAGTAATGTTGAAGGCGGTGGGAATTTCTTTCCAGAAGGGAAAAAAAAAAAAAAAAAAGGAGAGCAATGATTAATTTTGGTAAAGTTTTAGGTCCTGAGCTGTAAACTCTCTCATCTTCTTCCCTGGGCACATTACTGGAATTCCGCTGATATCCTGGGGGAACTACTTCTACGTTATGTTAGTATGTAGGAAGCAGACTTCCTCCCAGATCCTTCTGCAGTTATTGCAGTACGGTCTCTACTCCCAGTGCTAGTGATTCCAAATACACAGAATGAGAAGACACTAATGAGAAACTGTAGATATTAATTAAAAAGAATACAAAGTTCTATTTATGCACATAAGATTTTATTTTTTATTTTTTTAAGTACTCAGAAAGTAACACAACTAGTGATAAATTGTATGTTGTATAAAAAAAAAAGAAATATCAGGCTTTCACAAGAATAAAATTTGCACTTCTGATGGATCATGTGACATTACAGCACTGAACTTGTCACTAGTAAAGGCATTTCTGCTACACTGTGTACCAGTCATTTTCAGTTTCCATGTTTGGATATAGAGACTAAAATAAAGGAAATATTTTTATGAGACATATATCTAATACTATTCTGAGAGTTTAATGTCAAATAAACAGTTTCATGGTATATAGGTAGAATACAGGTCAGAAGAATAAAAGGTATGAAATGTACCATGCTAATGTCACTTATACATGCAAAATATATGTATGCTTATATAAATATGTTTACTTCTTTAAAGTTATCATAGGGATTGAATCAATAGTCCATACAAATTTCCTTGAAATGCTTACTTCATCACTGAAAAAGTGTTTTGATTGTCTAAGCCTTACACAAGTCTGTGCCAAGCAAATACTATCGAATGGGTCCCCAACGGACTCTGAATTTGAAAAAGAAGTACTGCTATTGTCATAGCTGAACAAAGCACATTTCTCCAAAGTTATAATTTCATGTGTTGTCCTTGCTCGCAGAAGATAAGCTTCCCTTTCCAAGAGATGTAAAGTTTGTAGGAATGGATAACAGAAAATACATATGGTCTTTCAGATACAGAAACTGTCTGTAGCAAAGGCAGGGAAAAGCAGGAGAACATTTCAAGCTAAATCCAGGTTGGGAACAAATATTCAGAGTCTAACTTCATTATGTTAATCAATGAGACAGTAGAGAGAAAAGAGCAGTTAGCACTGTGGTTCAGGAGGGGAAAACTAACAAGGGGAGCAGTGATAAGGTCATTAGCTCTTGTGCAACTGGGAGAAGAGAGAAGTGCTTATTGCCTGTGAAACGACAATGCATTAGCAGGAGCTGAGATGTGGGGTAAATGTTCTGAGAGTCCAACTTTTTTTTTTTTTTTTTTTTTTTTTTTTTTTTTTTTTTTGTGCAGAAGTGTGTAAGTCTGTATCTCCTTTGCTGTCTGGTTACATGTGTGCATAAGCAAATGCATTTACACTGAATGTGAAACAGAAAGATTTTTAAGCACAGTTTTTATACAGTGAATGTATCACTGCGTTACCACATAATGAGATTCCATACAACAGATGGTTCTATATCTCACAGGGAATATACTGTCTTTACCAAATTACCACAAGTTACTTTCGAACAAGCTTAACTCTCATTAATGAAACTGATTTAGTATATTTTGTATTTATGCTCTTTTTAGAAGACTCAAGAAATTTAAATGTCTGAGCCATATATAAGGCTCAGTGTTAAAACATTATGATCTGCCCCTGAGTGATAAAGTGAAGCAGTTTACAAAGTAAATGACATCTACAGCCACTCTAGCAGTCAGCTAATACTACAAACATATTCGGGGGCATGGCATCAGTTCCCAGAATCTGACACAGAAGCACAAAGTTCTCTTGGAGACCACAAGCAGATGTTTATTAGTGTCAGAACAGTGTATAACAATATGACTTTGTTTATTCCAGAAGTGCCTTTGTACTGTACAAGTATTACATAGAGTTATTTGACAATGAAAAACCTAATATTTTGCCTGACTACAGCTACAGAACTTTCAAATCAAAGTAGTTTGCTGTTGGAAAATGAAAGAAAAATGATATGAAATGATTCTAGTCTAATGAAGTGCAGGGCTTCTCTTGGGAATAAAAATATGATAATTCTTATAACTGAAGCATTCCATGTAAATTGTCAGCTATTCAAATTAAAGAAGTAACTAATGAATAACTACATGCAAGATTGCATGGTGATTAGCAGCACAATATTTAATATCAACTGATGTTATCAATCATTTCCCACTGTAATTACCCAAGTCATTGAATAGAAGATTGCTTTTAAAAGTACAGTTCAATAAATTAAGTATTAATTATTACAGGTAACTTGTAAAACAGATTGTTGCTATATAGTCAGAAACAAGCAAGAAAGTTTTCAATGTGAATATTTTTAAGATTTTCCTTTTTTTTTTTTTTTTAATTTGTACTAATACGAAACAAGGGTTTTCTGAAAACGTCATGTGCAAGGTAAATGAGAAATACACAGGAAGAGAACCCTTAAATGTACCAGGGACCTGATAGTTAGTGAACTCATCAACAATACGAAAAAGTGACGTTCATGATCAGCTATGGTGGATGCCCTAAACAAAATATTCTCTATCAGAGATAGAAATGCAGCACCAGTTGAGAGATTGTCAATGCATAGGCCCTTATTTTTGTCAATGCAATGTTTAAACACATCAAAAGTGTTATTCTCTCACCAAAATTAATGCAATCACTTCTTTGTTATTACTTTATTTAGCAATCTGTGCTAATGCTATTCTCTGATTATGTTATGCAGTTGGGTCCATGCTAATACACTTTTTAACAAGGTAGAAGATGATACCCACAGTAACAGAGTGGGGCTACTTTTCATCATATATTAGTAAAATGAAGAATTACTTTTCTTGGAGTCTTTGAAATTACACCGATGTGAGACTATTCCTAAGATCTCTCTTAATTTCTACTTTTGCAGGTGTTTCATTTGATTGGGTTATCAATTAATTAGAGCTGGGACTTAAATCTGAGTTTCTTTTATCTCAGGTGTATGTTAGTGACCACCAGATTAATAGATATTCTGAATGATATTCTGGTGAGGGATATGTTTCTCTTTGGTTTTGTATAGAAATTTCATCCTGCAGCTAAGAGATTTTACATAAAATAAATCTAAACCAAACAGTTTTGCTTAAAGATCTATAGTTGACAACCATCTCTACATAAGTCATTTTCTATAGATTTTATATTCATAGTTGCTAAGGGTGTAGTGGGGTGGAGAGACCTCTGAATTAGTAGAAAAACACTCTTCCGATTAATTTGTGTTTCATGACATTTTTACGGAGTGTGAAAGTTAATTTGACTCAATGTCCTTGAAGTGAGCTATATGTTTCTTGAACTATTTTTTAAAATTGTTATACAATTTTTCATGTATTCATATATTTTTAATTCTCCACTACTTTGAAATAAATCCAGGTATTTTTAGGTATTTATATTTATTTTTCTTATTCATTAATTCCAAAGACAGACAAATTAATATTAAAGAAAGATAATAAGGAAAATTCATTCACAATGGGTTACAGCCTTGTGCTTTTGTTTGTTTGTTTGTTTGTTTTAAGCTGTGGATCTGGGAATAGGAGGAACACTAATGCCAACTGTCTTCAGTTATCTGAAATCAGAAGAACACTTAATTCTTTGTTAAGGCATATTTCTTACATACTCCCTGGAGAGGATTGTCTGAGGGAGTTTCAGAACAGAAGTCAAAGTCACAGATTATTCTTGGAGGAGCATTTTTCTTCCTCCGTGGACTTCAGAGAAAGCTTAGGAAGGCTAGCTACCCATCTAATATGCAGATTTTCATTTGGTCCTTAAATTAGGTGAGATTAATATCTTCAGCTTTGTTCACGAAACAAGTCCTTGGTTAGTGTGAAAATGCCTGTTTTCTTAACTGCAATGAGTGAAGTTTGAAAAACAAAACAAAACAAAAAACAGAATATGTCTCTGGAAATCTAATGTCATACAAAAGAAATTTCTAGTTCTGGAGTTTGTGGGAGAGAAGTTATGGTTTACTCAGACTCGAAGTAAAGGTATTTGGGGCCTTTTTTGACTTAGTGTTTTTGCTACTCTTTCGTTAGGCCGTCTGTTTCCACAAGACCTTCTTTTCCAAGTTAAGCACACAGGCTTTTCATAAAGTGCCCAGACACATATTTTCAGAAGATTGCTAGCTGAGCAGGAAACCAGCTAAACTAGCCAAGACCAGAGCAGGATGTGAAAAAACAGGAAGACTGCAGAGATTTAAGCTCGTGTTCCTTGTTCAGGCCCAAGAATATATAACTTTCTTACTTACTTTCCTGCAGCCAGGCATATAAACTACATTGCTCGGTACAGCAAGTCATGCCCTAGTAGTTGAAAAGCAGTTTTCATTGTCATACAAGGATTGGTGGAAAACAGAAATTTGACAGGCTCTGTCCATGCTGCTTGATTAAAACCAAACCAAACTAAACAAACAAAATCAACCAAAACAAACAAACAAACAACAAAAAACAACAACAAACAACAACAATAAACAAAGTATATTGGCTCACTTTGTGCTAGCCCTTTCTACAACAGATTTAGAGAAAGCTAAATGGAACTATCTAAAAGAACTCAGTGAGCTAACAGTAGAATTGGATGGATGATCAGGGATCCAGTGCTCTGGATTAATTTGCCATCTTTTGGTAGAGAAGCATGGATATGGTCAGAAACGAACATGGCTACAAGGACCTATCCATGATGACAATGAAGCCACCCTTCATCTAGTTTGAAAATCTTGTTGTCGTACACCATGATTAAGAGCAGGACTCTTGAAACCGTTGCTATATGTTTAATAGTTGTAGTACATACAAGGTTTTCACTGATCCACTGCAAAGAAAGCTAGATTTCTTCAGTGCTACTGTGTTCTGAAGTGGTGTTTTTAAGCATAGCAAATGGAATTATCCATTATCCATTTCACTAAAAATATATATGAAAATGGGTGTTCTGTTTTAATCCTTGCCGAGCTGTCCTATAACCTTCTATCTCCTGTCCCACAAGCAGATACTTGGTTGTTTCTAAGCTGAAAATGCTTAATGAGTTTCTGCTTATCCTTCCACTTCCAGGCCTTCTTTCCCCCTCCCCAAAGTAGCTCAGTGCCCCTTGTTATGCTGAAACACTTACCAGACCTTTGTTACCAAAATCGCCAAATGATCACAGTATAAAAATATAATCTTTCTAAAGCTTTTATTTATTTATTTATTTTAACCAAATCATTTCAGTGAGCTGATTTACAGCATGTTTCTGCTCACAGTTATGTCAACACAACTAAGACAGCAGCAAACTGCTATTTGAGTGGAAGTGACCAGCCAGGAGGAGACAAAAATAGGAATCTGAGATAGTACTTTTGCTAGAGTTAATATATCACTACAATTTACTCCTACTATATGAAAGCCCCAGGATGAGATTACACAGTGATGCTGAATGAATGGCTCTGAGAAAACCTATGCAAACACTCTGGTCTAGTACATGAGGGGTCACTTTATGTTTTCCAGTACAGTGTATACAAATTCACATGCAGTCAGTTTACTGATTATATAGTCAAAATAAAACAACAACAACAAAAACACCTAGCCTCTGTTAGCAAGTCCTGAAAATAACTAAAGAAAAAAAAATCCAGAAGGTAAACTGTCAATCTACATTGTGGTCTTAATAATAATAATAATAAAAAAGAACTGTTGGAAGGAGTCAGGCCTCAAAGTAATAACCACATCGGACATTACAATATAAACCCATATCACAGACTTGTTTTGATTTATGTTAGTAGAATAGATAGAAATACTGAAGAAATTATGCAAAGAAATTTATGCAGAAGAAATTTAAGTCTCAGAATTTGGTGTCAATATAGTTTGCCACTAAGAAGTCTTGCTCAAGAGGGCCATAAACCTACTTTAATGGAAGCTAGCAATTTGCCTACTGAATGTTGAGTCACCTAATTGTTGTTTATGTTGATGTAATTGCTATGATAAAAGTAGTAAAATGGACTAAACCAGATTTTTACAGCTATAGAATGATATCCTCATTAAATTAAGAGATGATTACTGAATTCACTCTGATTGGTTATTAAGATATTTCCCAATGTTAATTCTGCATAATAAAGCAGGTTTTACATCATGTAAGATGTAAAAGATGTAAGATGATGCCAAAAATGAATAGAGCTCTTTGAAGTCTGATTACCCCAATGCATTCTTTCTTTACCACTTTCTGATTTCTCTATTCATAACTTTGGCTATTTATAGGCCATTTTATAATTGAACAGATTGTATGAAAAGTCTGATGCTTACAATAAAGCGTTGGGGAAAAAGAGTATACAAGTTCTGTTAAGTGCTTGAATAACTCACTGTGAGACTTTTTGTTAATAAAAAGGCCTCACTGTGCCTCAGTTTCTGTATTTCTAAATAAGAATAACTATTTTTCTGCTTGCACAGCATGCTTTGGTTTTAAAGCATTGCATTTCTTTAGTGACTGTCATATGAAGAGCCTAAAATGGCATACAAATGTTAAGGAAAAGGGATAAATGCTAAACAAAACAGCCTTGTAGCCCTAAGCAGAAAGAACTGATGTAGTGTTTGTGGACATTTGTGATAGCTCCATCACAACAAGCACTTGTCGTAATGTTGTAAAAGAAGTAAAAAGGGCCAGAATGCTAAAAAAAAAAAAAAAGACTAATCATTTTGAGAGGTTTAATAGAGGGAGGAGGGGAGGAAGGGAGGAAGGGAGGGAGACAGGAAGGGAGGGAAGAAGGGAGGAAGGAAGGAAGGAAGGAAGGAGGAAAGAAAAAGAAAGAAAGAAAGAAAGAAAGAAAGAAAGAAAGAAAGAAAGAAAGAAAGAAAGAAAGAAAGAAAGAAAGAAAGAAAGAAAGAAAGAAAAAGAAAGAAAAAGAAAGAAAGAAAGAAAGAAAAAGAAAGAAAGAAAGAAAGAAAGAGAGAGAAAAGAAAAAGCGAAAAATTAAAGAAAAAAGAAAGAAAAAGAAAAAGCGAAAAATTAAAGAAAAAAGAAAGAAAAAGAAAAAGAAAAAGAAAAAGAAAAAGAAAAAGAAAAAGAAAAAGAAAAAGAAAAAGAAAAAGAAAAAGAAAAAGAAAAAGAAAAAGAAAAAGAAAAAGAAAAAGAAAAAGAAAAAGAAAAAGAAAAAGAAAAAGAAAGAAAAAGAAAAAGAAAAAGAAAAAGAAAAAGAAAAAGAAAAAGAAAAAGAAAAAGAAAAAGAAAAAGAAAAAGAAAAGAAAAAGAAAAAGAAAAAGAAAAAGAAAAAGAAAGAAAAAGAGAAAAAGAAAAAGAAAAAGAAAAAGAAAAAGAAAAAGAAAAAGAAAAAGAAAAAGAAAAAGAAAAAGAAAAAGAAAAAGAAAAAAAAGAGAAAAAGAAAAAGAAAAAAAAGAAAAATAAAAAAGGAAAGTCTGGAAGATAGGCCAAAGAATAGAATAGTATACCATTACTAATAGAGGTATACCATAGTATACCATAGTATGTATAGTATACCATATATCAAATAGAAGAGTTATGTTAATACTATTAACATTGTTTTCTAGGTATGACCAAAAATGGCTAGAAAAAAGCAAGATTTTCAGATTCTGCTAAAAGGCTGTTGAGAGGGTTCTTCCATTTTTTGCATGGAAGATTAAAGAGCCAAAAATGAAAATACCAGCAGACAAAGTTACCTTGAAAAATAAATCACATAGAAAGTAAAATTGTGTATCAGTGTCCTTACATGTTCCAAAATGACCTACAAAAAAGCAAATGAAAGTAGAAATGCTAACATCTGCATATGCTACTGCAGCTACAGGATTGTGTTAGTTCACACTGGTGTCTCAATCTCTTTTATATCTTTTATTGTCTATTATCATTACTAATTATTGTTTTATGTTCTCTCCTATCTGAGGGAAGGAAGGGGCTTCACAAGTTTTGCCCATAAAATGGGGACTAATGTTGAATTTTTCTCATTTTTCTCAATGTGTAGAAGAGAATGATCAAATTAGGGTGTGTGTTTGCAGAGATTGTTGAATTAATTTATGAATAAACAATTCACTGTATTCTTTGTTGCATCTGTACTTTACCTCCAATACTACAGGGTCCCATGAGACAAAAGTACCACAAAATCAGTGTTACATGGATTCCTCTTTTAATTACTAGGAAAGGTGAAACTTGTTCATGTGGGATTCAGTAAGGGCTTGCAGGAGGGCCTGCTAAATCAACACTATTTGCATTGTTCTCTTTTCCCCTGAGATTTGTTCTCTTAACCTATCTAACTGAATTGTTCATTCAACACTACCTGAAATTATATGGAAGTTCTGTATATAACTTCAGTTACCTTTTCTATATCAGTCATCAAATTCTTCCTTTAATAACATCTGTGCTGTTACGTTAAATGTTGTGAAATGCCTCAAATGGCTCAGAAGTCATTATGGCAGTCATTGACCCCACATATTAATTTTGGAATGTATGACTCTGTGACCTCAACATCCTTTGAGTGAAATGCATTTTTTTATTATTATTATTATTTTCCTGACAAATTAGTGTGAGATCAGTCTTATCCCCTTGTAATAACAGCTTTCTTTTACCAGGATGTAACAAGCTGAATTTGCATACTAAATGGTACACATTTTGTGGCTTGTGATGATGAATATTCTTTCAAGCATTAATTAAGCACTCAACACCTATGTGTCTGCACTTATTACATGTGATTTTAGTGGTGAACATACCTTATTCAAGTTTTATTCGAATCATGTTAACAACATTTCATTCATTCTCTTGTACTACTGAGATTTCCCGCATTGAGATATAAGGAATGAAAGCAGTTGGACAAGCAGGCGGTAAAAGGAAATCATCCTTTTAGCACCAATCCAAGAAATATCTTGGGCTCTACATTATAAAGATGCCTTCCACTTGAGCACTGTAAAGATAACCAGAAACCACATCCAACCAACTAAACAGGATAAAAAGAAAACCAAAGCATCAAAAGGGAAACTGAATTTAGTGGTTGTGTCTGTAGGTGCAAAGCCTACTCTGTGATTACTGCACACCCATCTAAGTACAGCAATAAATAACTGCCATTAGCAAAAAAAGAGGCAGACCATATCAGTTAGGTGCTTACTGTGCACTTGTGTAGCAAAAATACTTAATATAGATAAATTATAAAGTGAATGCATGTTTGACATCTTTTGGTCCATTTTCTTTGAAATATGCACTTAAATGTTAATATTAGATTCCATAAACAAGCATAACAAAAAGGGCACCCGCAATAAAGATGAAAGAACATGAAAGGCCTGGAGTTGACAGTATAAGTACCAAATCTGATAGAGCATAGCAGTTACAGAAACATAAAACATGTTGAAAACATAATAATTATAGCTGGTTAGAGATCAAAGAGATATGTGCAATAAAAGCAAACATAAGCAATCAGATAAGACACATTAAAATAAGAATTCTGCTGTAAACGTGAATGATAGCTATGGGATAATATTTAGCTGACATTATTGCATTCAAAATAAAAAAAAAAAGACTGATCTTTTTTATTTCTTTGCTTACTTCTGTTGCTTAAAATTAAGTTATGCTTTGAGCATGAATGTACATATATGTAGTTTTTATGCTTTGAGTATGTATGCACATACGTATGTGCATACATGAACACACACATACATACACATATTTGTGTATGTGCATGTGCATAATTCTTAAGACTATTTAAGGTGGAAGTTCGTATGATGTATTGTGAATACTTGATTACACCCAAGAGAAAATATTGTATAACCTATGGAAGTCTAGACTTCATTGTTCTATGATTGTCCTTTAAGTGATGATATAGGTGTATGATTCTTTAAATCTCAGCATAATAGGGAACCTACAAGGCAAACTATTCCTATTAGACAGCAAGGTTCATCAATAGCATGTTTTTTCTTGAAGAAATATCCTCCAGGACAGAATTTGTCAGATACTCTGATATAATAGTTATATTCAGCTACACAGGATCAACCTCAGAAGGTCTTGAACACTGGATGCCTTCTGATAAACTTTAGAAACCATTCCAAAACCAAAATGAATTCCACCCAAGACATTTTTGTTTATGTCCATTAACTCTAACAGGTCATAAATTGATCATCTTGTATTGTGAAAGCCGAGATGCATCCTTTAGCAGCCCAGCAACATATAAACCAAACTGAGCTATTGAAAATAATGATGTGCTGCTACTTCTCTCACACAGAACTGCTAATATAAATGTTACATAGATATGTAACATACTTGTATATGGATGGGTCTTTTTTTTTTTTTTTTTTTCTTTTTCCTGTGGCAGGAAGACAATGTAGGGCCATATATTCTCAGCCCTCTGTGAAAGGTGTAATTCTCTCAGATATTGCCAAGACAGTAATGTTTCCTGGAAGATCTGGCTAGTAGGCCAATTAGAAGATTTTGAGTTACAGAACGTTTAAATAACATTTGAGAATGTTCTAATAAGAACCCATGATAATAATTATAAAAAGAAAAACTCGTACTCGGCTCTGGTGAGGCCGCACCTCGAGTACTGTGTTCAGTTTTGGGCCCCTCGCTACAAGAAGGACGTCGAGGTGCTCGAGAGAGTCCAGAGAAGGGCTACAAAGCTGGTGAGGGGTCTGGAGAGCAAGTCTTACGAGGAGCAGCTGAGGGAGCTGGGATTGTTCAGCCTGGAGAAGGGGAGGCTCAGGGGTGACCTCATCACTCTCTATAGGCACCTTAAAGGAGGCTGTAGCGAGGTAGGGGTTGGTCTATTCTCCCACGTGCCTGGTGACAGGACGAGGGGGAATGGGCTAAAGTTGTGCCAGGGGAGGTTTAGGTTGGATGTTAGGAAGAACTTCTTTACTGAAAGGGTTGTTAGGCATTGGAATGGGCTGCCCAGGGAAGTGGATGAGTCACCATCCCTGGAGGTCTTTAAGAGACGTTTAGATGTAGAGCTTAGTGATATGGTTTAGTGGAGGACTTGTTAGTGTTAGGTCAGAGGTTGGACTCAGTGATCTTGGAGGTCTCTTCCAACCTAGAAGATTCTGTGATTCTGTGAAAAAAATCATATCATATGGTCATACATTGTGATACTTTTGAGTTTCTGAAAAATAATTTTTCTTGTTCAGTTTTCCAAACTCACAAATATGGAGAAGGGTAAAAACTGGAAGCAGCAGTAGCTTGTATTAAATACTTTAAACCAAGGTTTCCTAATATTATGTATGTTCAGTTATTTGTATGTCTGTTTTTAGTTTCAGTTATTCAGGACTTTTTAATATAAGAAAAGAAAAAAAAAAAAACCACCTTCCAACATATTTCAGCAATCATTTGTAACAAAATAGTTTTAGCTTTATTTATTTCTTTAGAAAGTCTGTGTAGAAAACATTTATTTTACTGTTATATCCTGCTTAAAAAGACTATTCTGTCCTGCTACTGAGTTACTTCTCTTTTTCTCTGATCCCTGTGGCCAAACAAAGCAAAGGTTGTTTAAGTTCCCAGCAACTGCCAGGCTGTGCAGATGTTTTGTCTTTGCTAAACCTAGTCAATAGTAAGAGATAGAAACCCAAGAATGCAAAGAAAGAACTGTGGAGGACTGAACATGAAGAAAGTTTTCTAAGCTAAAATATTTTAGGATTTCCCAATGCCAAATTACTTTGTTTTTCTTTTTATGCTGATTATTTTGGAGTGCCATACAGCAGTATGTAAACAAGTTAGCATCAATAGCAAAGCAGCAGAATTTAGAAAGTTCTTATTTTTTTTCTTCTCCTTTTTCTACTGACTTAGAAGTTCTCTTATATTTACAACATATAATTCTGCTTGATCTGAAAATACAATTCCAAACACATAAATCCTCTGAAGTACTACTACTGTAATTAAAAAAGATGATTTCCTTTTTTTCCTCATCCTCCATACTGCCTAATTTACCGAACATTGTTTTGTTTGTTTGTTTGTTTGTGTGAAGTTTGTGTGTTAGTGAAAAGGAAGAGGTTGCCTTCTTCTTCCTCCCCAGTATATATGCTACTTTATAGAATAGGTTGTTGGGACAATTTCTATTTATCATATAGAATACTGAAGTTGCCATCAGAACACCTGAAATTTATGGTAATGCTGAATTTGAAGAGGACATTCTTTGTCATGGCAAACCTGATCTAGTGGGTGGCATCCCTGCCTGTGGCAGGGGGAATTGGAACTAGATGATCTTTAAGGTCCCTTTCAACCCAGGCCATTATTCTATGATTCTATGATTTAAAACATAGTAAATATTTTATTATTATTATTTATTATTATTATAAATATTTGTCCAGCAAATTCCGTGTCCTTGTTCCAGTTAGGACAGAGTTAATTTTTCCTCATAGTAGCTGGTAGGGTGCTATGCTTTGGATTAGGATGAGAAGAGCGCTGATAACATGCTGATGTTTTAATTGTTGCAGAGCAGTGTTTACACCAAGCCAAGGACTTTTCAGCTTCTCGCTCTGTCCTGCCAGCGAGCAGGCTAGGGGTGCAGCAGGAGCTGGGAGGGGACAGACCCAGGACAGCTGACCCAAACTGGCCAAAGGGGTATTCCATACCATCTGACGTCATGCTAAACAATATATAGGGGTGGCTAGCCGGGGTGGGGGGGCCGGCTGCTCGGGGATAGGCTGGGCATCGGTCAGCGGGTGGTGAGCAATTGCAATTGTGCATCACTTGTTTCTTACACATTATTATTATTAATACTATTATCATTATCACTATTATTATTATTATTGTTATTATTATATTCCTGTCTTAATAAACTGTCTTTATCCTTTATCTCAACTCACCGGCTTCACTTTCCCGTTTCTCTCCCCCATCCCAGAGAGGGAGGGGGGAGGGTGAGCGAACGGCTGTGTGGTGTTTAGCTGCCAGCCGGGCTAAACCACAACATTCCGTCACAAAACATGAAAAAATAATGAAATATGAAAGTCTTAAAAATTACAAAAGAATAGATAGAAATCTGCAACATGGTTCAGAATAAGGGTCAAAAATGAATTTCATTATCCTTCCTCATCAAATGCATTGAAGGTTATGGAGGCTGTAACTGCAGTCTCTATAAAGATTTGTCCTTTAATGGTGTAAATAACAAGGAAATAGGCAGGCAAGCACACACAAAGGCTAGAAGTGGACAGTCAGAACTGGGTGTGTTTTTGACTAGGAATAACAAATTTTGTTCCCAATAACATCTAGAAAACCTACTGAAATTTAAAATGGGTCAAATTTATCCCAGAATAGCCATTTCAGTCACATTTCTTTCTAACCTCTCTTTAGGCAGTATCACAAAATTGTCAGAAAAGTTTAGAGTATTCTATACATGTCAACTTTAAAGTTCTGAAACTGATGTAGATTTTACCTGTTCTGTTATGTTTTTCTGGTAGTAGAAGAGGAATTGATAGGAGATAGGATCTCATTTATTTCTCTGCTGCTGGGTGACATTAATTTACACTTTTTTTTTAACTTTTTTTTTTTTTTTTTAGTTTCTGTATAAAGTGGCTTACTAGACAGACAGATAATTATTCATGGATGATAAAATATGAATTTGGTGCAGAAATCAAATCATTCCTTTGAGCTCTGCTCTTGAGGACTTGAGGACTTAGCTCCTCATACATTCAGTAAAGAGGAAAACTGCGATAATTATTTCATTATAATTTAAGTCCAAATCAGTCTACCATTAATATCTTTTCTTTGATTTCAATATTCCAGGAATAACCCACGTGTGTGCCTCAAAGAGTACCTTTTGTCAGCAAAAAAAATGCTGATTTTTCTAAAGTACTCTTTTATTCCACAGGAACATACTACTTTTATTAAAAAAAAAAAAAAAAAAAAAAAAGTGTTAGGAGCACTGTCTTAGAATCAGGACAAAAATCCTGCTCAGAATAGAGGAAATACTAATCAACATTAAAAATTCAAAGAGAGTGAATATGGCAATGAACAATTATTAGGAAATATAACACTTTATTTCAAAGTTATTATCTCTGTAGTGCAGATGTGGGTTTGACATCTTTGCCTACTACCTTGCAGGTGAGTCCCCTAAACACAGTTTTAAGACCCATTCTGGGGTTTGGTCCTGTCTTGTTTTTTTTTTTTGGGGGGGGGGGGGGCAGGGGGGGGAAGGGAGAGAGAGAGTGAAAAAGAAAAAAAAAGAAACCAAAGAAAGCCCATAATTATTCTGTGTTGTACAACAGTCAAGGTGCAGAATGTGCTTTGAATGTGTCTTATTGTGAAATAAATTTTCTCTGTGGTTCATACATGGACCCTGATCTTCTGAGCAGCCATGTGAAAAGCAGCCATGAAAGTGAAATGCTCTGTGTCATGTGAATAGGAGGACAATAATTACTCCTTGGCAGAGTTTGAATATAGCCTTTGCTTTGCCTGAATCAGAAAAAGGATTCAAAATGAGTTATCTTTCATCTCACTTTAATGCACTAACTGTTGTTCTGTTAAAGGAGCACCATCAGGTTCTCAGGAGAAAAGGCTTATGTCTTTTGTCCCATGGACATGATTTGAGTCAAGACCTTAGACTAACCAGTCTTCAACATTTCATACCGGCTGCGTCAAAAAGTATTTCTCATCACAATTCTTAAGTATCTAGCTCTCTTGCTGTATCATATAATTGGAAATCCCAAGTACCACTGTGAACTAAAAAATAAAGGATTCCAAAATAAATTCCACCAAAATGTTGAGTTGACATTTCTACTGTAGAACTTCCCTTTGCAGAACTTCCCTTTCATCCTTAGCTGTCAGTGGTTAGCACTCAAAAGACAAGATATTTATATGCGCTTCTTGCTAACACTCTTTCATGGCCATTGTAAGTGGACAGTAACAACATCCTGAAACAGAACTCCCAGCTGATGCTACAAGAACTTTTCAGCCACATTAATCACTCTGTTGAAGTTTGGCTGGTGATACCTTGCATACAGCTAAATAAATAAACACGCACATCAATAACTTGTTCAACCACATGCAATTCTACTTACCACATGACTGAACATACTATTGATTTTAAACTAACAGCTATCCAGATTTTTCATCAATCCAACTGTACTGGTTGCTTCTATTCTTCTCTCTCTTCTGGTCTTGTTTCTTTCACCTTTTCTCTGGATTGCAAATTTTTATTTTTCCTTGATCCTCTCTGCCCAGCTTTCACTGGTAAAGTCAGAAGTAGGTGATTTGTCCCTTTTTCCAGTGATAGATTGTTTTAGACGATGTGTAATTTACAAGTCAGAAATCCCACATATGAGGGAACAGGTTTTTTTGTTTTGTTTTGTTTTGTTATTTAAGGCATTCAGGGTCACTTAGGTGCAGAACAATTCCTGACACAGTATTCACAGTATTTTCTCCAATTAAAGAAAATGTCACTGATAATGTTTTGTTGGAAACAAAGAATCCCTGGAAAACATTATCCAAAGTCAGGTTTCTTAACAGCAGAATTTTGTAATTGAAGGAACTGGCTACAGAAAAATAAAGAAGTTTCCACTAAGGTCAGTTAGAATAGACTCACCATCACACTAAGTATTAAGTAAAGAATGGATGGCCTTGCAGTGGTGGAGAAATGGGAGAGATAACTAGAAGACTTTCCTATTTCCCATTTTTTTTTTTTTTTTTTTGCATGTTTGCAGCAGATGAGGAATTCATATAAAACCAAAAGGATGACTGTCCAGTTGTGTAAGAAAAAGGGCAGGGAGAGAAACTTGATGATTCAAGACTCCTTGTAAAAAAGAGAGATTACAATGTAAATGCAGAGCTTGAGGCTAAAATCTTATTTTGCAAAGAAAAGCCCTGTAAGCATTTCTTTTTCATCTTGCTATTGAAGAAGCTTTGTACTGTAAATATCATTGTATTTGGAGAGCTCAGCATCTGTTATTCTTTCATATTGATTAAAATACTTTAAATATCAGGACTCATGTGACCACGAAAGTATTAGCTTGAAGTAAACTGTTGCTCGCTTGCCACTAGCTGAAGACATTACAGTATTTAAAAGGTAAGATGGGCATTTTTCCTGCAGGGTGAACAAGTGGTGAATAGAAATAGGCAAATGGATTTTGTCAGGAGTGTGAAATATGCATTCCTTGAAGGCTGAACATTTTTTTTTTTTTTTTTTCCCCCAGGAAGATTTAATGTTAAAATCATGATTTATCCTGATCTATACATAGGAAGCGTTCTTACAATCTTTCGAATTTTCATCTTCCAACTTTTCAAAAATTACATTTCCTTTTAGTTATTTCTATATTAAACTTTTCTTCATCTAACAGTTTAAAACAGAAACCAGGTTTCTACAATGAAACTATTTCAATCCCATGATATTTTCAGATTTACACTTTTGTCAGTAGAGAAAAGTTTCACCCTTACTGGGTAGACATAGGGAAGCAGTAAACTATCTGAGATTAAACAGAAGCAGACAAGTTGATCTGCCACAGAGATTCAATAAAGTGATGTCTGTAAAGCCTAGAGCGGGCATCTCATATTCTAATATTTGTACTTGCAGAATGAAGTATAATCCCTTGGTGTTTTTAAGCAGCAGTTATGTGAATGCATTCATTGTGAATCCCTTGGACCATTTCAGCTCTAGAACATACTGGCAAGTGAGCGGTCAGTTGCACCAGCTATTTGTATTGTGGTGAAAAACAAGGTGTTATAACTCTCCTGTGCCTCGGGGCCAAAGCTGAACTCAAACTTCAGAACCTGACAGCAGCCACAGGCTTAATGGCTTGTACCCATTGCTGGATGATGCCTGTTGTGTGAAAGGGGGTTGTGGCTCTCCTGAAATGCCAGAAGGCATTTTGGGCAGGCATCCATTGCAAAAAGGCATCCGCTCCTGGTCTTATTTATTCTTTTTGAAGACTAAGTGAGTATTCAGTAGAGGAACATAGGACATAGTTTAAATTTTGGAAAGGAGAAGAGAAGATAGAAGCTGATTTCGGGTTGTATTTCCACAGCCTTTCTCTATCATGCAAGGGAGAGAAACCTATTGATTTGTGTATGAAAAACAGAGCATGGGAGACTGACATGATAATCCCTCTTGCAAGCAAAAGGGTAAAAAAAAGTGTCTAGAGAAGTGGAGAGAATGACCAAATCTTAGACCAGGAACAAAGGGGAATAAACTGTTCTGTGAAAGGAAATAAAACAGATCAAAAAGGGGAGCAAGTGGTCATGGCTGAGTCATTGTCTGTTTACTAGTTTACTCCTGAGTTTTTACAGCTCTGAGTCAGAAGCCCTAGGGAAATGTAAGAAACAAGTTTTTTACAAAACTTGTCCATCCACTGCTGATATGCTTGTATGAGCTGCTGAATGCAGTAATGACAACAAGGTCCTGGAAATTTTGACTTTGCCAAAGAACTTAAAGAACTTACTGAGTCTAATTTCCTTACATTGTAAATAGATGCACTCTAGATTTCACGGAATCTGACTTAGGTTTACAGGCAGACTCCACAAGCAGAATTTGATATTTTTTTATTTTTAAAATGACTGCATAGCACTTGTATTAAGTACAGTTAAGCTCCTCCTGTGAGCTGAAGACTGGGAACATGACAGCTTACAAGTATGACAAAATGTCTATTTAGGTTTTAGAAATCACTAATTAAAAAGTCTAGTTTAAGTATGTATCTCCTCCTCCGTCCCTCCGTCCCTCCGTCCCTCCCCCCCTTCCTTCCTTCCTTCCTTCCTTCCTTCCTCCCTCCCTCCCTCCCTCCCTCCCTCCCTTCCTTCCTTCCTTCCTTCCTTCCTTCCTTCCTTCCTTCCTTCCTTCCTTCCTTCCTTCCTCCTTCCTTCCTTCCTTCCTTCCTTCCTTCCATCCTTCCTCCTTCCCTCCCTGTCTCCCTGTCTCCCTGTCTCCCTCCCTTCCCTCCTTTTCTTTCAATGTGCATGATCTTGGCAGATGCAACACATGAACTGTAGGAATACCATGCCATTCTAAGGATTCAGCTGGAACCTGGAAGGACACCTGAATTTATATAGCCATTTACTTTGGGACAAAATAATCATATTAGCTCTGGCAGCATGTCATTACAATGTTTCCTGGGTTGCAATTTTTTTCTAGGGCATGAAGTTTATCTGCAGTGATGCTTGTGAAATGACACAGACTACATTTTTTGATGATTTAGATCATAAGGGACTCTGACAGAGAGTTATGGTGAATGGAGTTAAATCCAGTTGGAGACTGGTCACAAGTGGTGTCCCCAGGGGCTCAGTATTGGGACCAGTTCTCTTTAATATTATTATCAGTGATCTGGACAAGGGGATCGTGTGGATTTTTATTGCAATTTCTTCCATTATTTCAGTTTCAATAGTAAATTTCCTAAGTGTTAGAAAATCCCAGTCAGAATTCCACTGAGCATTTCAAATTCCCTCAAAGTCAGACTTCTTGACATCAAATCTAGTGTACTTCTTTCTCTGCTAAGAAGCCTCATTAGTAAAATCAAATCTAAAGATTTTGTTTGCTGGATACTTCATGGTCTCAACATCAACCTTATTTATACCTGTCTCGAGTCACTGGATTATATGTAAAGTTTTCTCTAATAGTTGTCTCTAGTCATGTATACTATTTGGTAAAAAACAAACGAATAAACAAACAACAAACTCAAACAAAAATACCACTGTTCCTTTCCCCCACCTCTTTTCTGACAATCCATAGTTCCTTGGAAAGAAAATTACTCTCATGTTTTTGCATAATTTTTATCAAAATCAGGATCGGGGTAATTGCAGGTCTCTTGATAAAGATTAAAGCCAAGCTCTAACAGGTCACGCTGAGCGTACTGCCATATCTTGTCTAACTGCACAAGAGATCTGTAGCTACATCAGTGAATTACCTGACTGCCTTTATTATCCAAATTTCTATCAAAACTTTCTCTACTGTCATTCCAAGTGTTTATGCCATTTTTCTCAGCAGATTCTATTTCATTTCTCAGTAATGTTGCTATTCTTGCCTTCTGTTGTTTCCCCATCTGTGCGTTACGTCCTGACACTTTAGATCATCATGCTCTGTATTGATTCAGTAAAGTGCACTGTTCCACTCATTTCATATTACACATATAAGTGAAAATCAACAAAAATATTTGTGGGAAGTGAGGAGGACTGACAAATATGTCATTCTCAATTCTCAAGTTTTTCACTGATTAATTGGCAAGCACTCAGCAACATGAGTAATGATGGTGGTTTCACAACTGCCTGTAGATGCCTTACTGAATAGGATTTTGGTGCTAGAGTCCCTAGTGAAATAAATGGAAATTAGTACTGTAGTCCCTAAATAGCTTTGAATTTCTGCTGCCTGTAATAAGTACCAATAAGACAGATACAGCTTTCTCAGTGTTGTTTATATAAGTGTGAAGAAAACACAGCAACTTATAAACTTACAATGAGCTGTGGAATGAGAAAGAATGTTAGTATCTGATCCTTCAAATTCTTATGCTTGATCTGGTCTGTAATAAATAAGTACCTAAAAACATTGATTTTGAGCATTTTCTGATTTTATTTTTTATTTTTCTTACTGTGTTTCAGACTCTTTCTGTAGATGGCATCTTTCCAGGAAGATCTTTTTCAGTGGTTTCACAACTGTTATGAACCATATGTTCTGTAACCAGAAGATCCAGAAGTCCCACAGTCTACAGATCTGATGTGGAAATTCAGAAGCTTCAGTGGATGCAAGGATTCCCATGACACTCACCTGAAAGAGAATGATCTATGTTCAATCCCTAATGGAAAATAAACAAACAAACAAATAAATAAATAAATAAAAGCTTGAAAAAATATCAATATCAGGGAAAATACAAATTCCATAGTCAGCAGATTTTGATGGAAGTTTATCAACAAGCTCCATTCAAAATCACAATATACTATAATGTCCTTGAAAGAAAAGAGTGAAAATTTCATCTATATAGTTCTTTCAAAAGAAAATAAAACCAGTAAATGTTTGTACTTATAACCCGAGCAACTTTTTACTGTTTCAAGTGAGAACATGGATTCTTATCCTAATAGTTTTTATTTGCTCAGACACATTAAATTTTTTGCTTATTTTTAATGTCAAATTAATGTGCTTTTTATCAACATTTTCCATTAAATACTGATGATACATTGCTTTTTTTTCTTAGCATAAAAAGCAATTGTATTTTTTATGTTTATTATTATTATTAAATATCTTTTATAGTTGCATTCTGTTTTGTTCAATACAGCGCTGAGTATCTTTTCATGTTTTGAACATCTACAGCATATTTTTGACCTAGGGGAATTAAACAACCTTAAGATTTGTGCACCTGATGCAGCAACATAGATATATTACTATTAGATGTCAACATTTATCCCCATAGTTAATGCTGCATGGCATCTTAGTTTCCACAGCTATTTATAAATCTGTGTAAAAGGTTTCTTGAATAAATAAATAAATAAATAAAAATAAAATAAAAAATAAATAGACATCACTATGCTATTCTTTTCTGACGTACAGAAGATACTTCTCTACCAGAAAAAAAAAAAAAAAACACCTTTCTTATCCAACTTTGTCAACAGAATAGATATTATAAGTTGAACATATATTTGGTATTACACGTAGTCGTCAATATCCGTGAAATGTGAGTGAAGAAGAGATGCCAAAGAACAATGACTTCCTACACATAGATGGAGCACATATTAGCAGCTACACCACCTGCAAGGCAATAGGACACCAGTAAATTACTCCTTCTCTATCTTGTGCTCTTCTTTCAAAACTCACATGATTATATAATAAGATATTAAATGATCCAAGGGGTTGTTTAATTCATAGGGAAATATTAGGAAAGCAAATTGTCTTTCAGGAGGAGCTGCTATGCCAGTGCTAGGGCTACAGTGTGGACCAAGCTTATGTTTTCTCCCTTTGAATCTACTCATTTCCACAATTTGCAGAAATTTAAGCAATAAGTACAACCTCAGTCACATTATGGACTGCTTCAAAAGCTTTACAGTGATGGAGCATCTATGTACACTGGCCACATGCTTCTTATTTGCCTACAAAAAACACAGTGGCCCACTTTTTAAGTTGGCTTTAGACTGCTACTCCCTTCTGTGGTATAATAAATACTACCTTAGCCAAAAATATTTTCTGCTGATCTAAAAATTTTGTAGTAGTCTCTAAATTTTTAATTTCAGTTCATTTAGTTCATATTTGTTTTAGACCTTTGGCTGAAATACATGTGTTATACCAGCTTAAGTTACATTCACTGGCTGAACCTCAGTTAATGTGTGTGCACTCTTAACCCAACCTGTTGTGAGACACCATACTTTTTTGCAAACTTCAAAGGAAAAAGTTGCATTAATCTGCATTACTGGGTAAGTGAGACAGGACACGAAAAAAGTGGTTGGGTTGTGCTTGTGCTTCTTAAGTCAGTAATGTGTGTCTGAGCCTTCCATCAACCCCTGAAAATGCCAAATGCCCAATGTTCATGCTAGTGATCATGAAAAATATATCAAATATATGTCAACTTTTATGAGAAAATGATGCTTGTAAAATATACAGTGAAGTCTCAGCATTTCTTTATCCGTCCTACTAATTCCATGTTTCTCCGATTGTTTCCTGGAACAATGTTCTTTTCTTCATTGACTTTAAAGTTATAGAAGATCTGGAACATGAACAGTTACTCATTTCATTAATATATTCTCTTTTCTTTTCTATCACCTCTCCTTACGGTCACTGGTCTTTATGTCAGCTTGTTTCTCTTATGCTACACCTCTAATACACTTACCCTACCACTTACATGACTGCTTGTCTTCCTCTGTCACTTCTTCTAAGACTAAAAACAGTCACGTGTGCCATCAGTGAAGCTCACATTCATTTATCATTCTGAGGCAGGCTGATATTCCTTCTAAAATCGGATCCCTTTAACACTACGGTCAACCCACGTTTGCACTAAGCATTTATAAAACCATAGAATCATAGAATATCCTAAGTCAGAAGGGAGCATCAAAAATCATTGAGTGCAACGCCTGTCTCCACACAGGATTACTTAAAAATTAAACTATTAGTTAGAGAGTGTTGTCCAAATGTTTCTTGAACTCCAGCAGGCGTGGTGCTGTGACCAGTTCTCTGGGGAGCCAATTCCAGTGCCTGACCACCCTCTCAGTGGAGAACGTTTTCTTAACATCCAGCCTGAA
This sequence comes from Anser anser, assembly GCF_964211835.1. Classification (NCBI taxonomy): domain Eukaryota; kingdom Metazoa; phylum Chordata; class Aves; order Anseriformes; family Anatidae; genus Anser; species Anser anser. The sequence continues at coordinate 178,913,483 of NC_139720.1, read as the reverse complement.
CCTCCCCTGTCGCAGCTTCATGTCATTTCTGCAGGTCCTATTATTGGTCACCAGAGAGAAGAGATCAGTGTCTGCCCCTCCATTCCCCTTGTAAGGATGTTGTAGACTGATATGAGGTTGTCCATATTCTCCTTAAAGGTGATTAATCCTATTTGTAATACTTTTCCCTTTTCTAAATGAAAAAAAAAAGAAAAAAAGTGGGGAAAATGCTGTTTGTGATCAGTGCTCCTCAGGCAGGTGACCTCCTGTCTTTTTCTTTCTTGTTGATGCATAAGTGCTACACTATCCAAGCAATGAATTCCTTTTCATCCAAATTTGTGGGGGAAGACATTTTTTTGTTAGGACATTAAACTGTAACTGTATAGGCAGGGGTTAAGTTACTGCCTTTGTTGCAGATTTTCTGACTAATTGTGTGTAATTCACCATTTCTCTATATCTTAGTTCCAAGTGAGTAATATGGAAGAAAAATGTTTATTTCTTTCATCTTTTGTCAGGATGTTTGGAAAGAGAATCACGTTCTCTGTAACACTTTTAATAAAATTAGACCTTGGTATCATTTCTGACTTGAACAAAAATATTAAATTTTAATTAAAATTAGCTGATTTCATTATTTATTTATTCATTATTTATTTATTTATTTATTTTCTTGGGGAGAGCAGTAGCTGTGGTCTTTTCTGCATAGTTTTCCTGAAGAATTCTGAGTAATCAGTGGTATTCTTCCATGCTTTTGTGTGCTTTTTTTCTGACACACAAGTTATATGAAGATACTTCTTTCAACAACAACAACAACAACAAAAGTTTAAATAACCTTTTAAATGAAATATTGCAATAGTCCAGCATTTTAAGGATGAAAGTGCAGTTTTCTGAAAGGTCAATTCACTCCCTGAAAATGTTTTCAGTTTAGACAATACGTTATGAACTTTGTGGAATCTAGTAGCAATTTTCAGCACCACTAACAATAGCAAGTAAATTTCTGTCATTCACAGTAAGATGGCAATGTGGTGACATTTGAAGCTTGACTATATGTGCTTTGAGTAACTGCATGAAACTGCTTGCTGAGTGGAGAGAGCCTTTCCCTGGTTAACTGAATGAATTTTAGATATAGGTGAAAAATAAAACCAGAACAGTTTATAAAGTGATTGCAAGTCATCAGTTGGCTGGCAGTTTCCCTTACCCTCATTTAGCAGATAAGAATTGAAATATATCAAATTAATAAATCCCAAAGAAACTAATAATCTCACATTTTCTGTACAATTGTATTTGACAGATGGTTTTATCTTTTGCTTCCAGTGAGCAACTACCATAATGTTTTATTTTCCAGATGTATGTCCTTGCTTTGTTAGAACTACAGCAGTTGCACTACACAGTAAAGCAATAAACTTATAAAACATTCTTCTGAAGTGCCTGCTTGTTTCATAATTCCACTTCCATATCTTTAGTTGTTCTAAAATATATTGAACTGTCAATGTGAGGGTCAGGAGATTAGAACAGTTTGTAGTTCCTCTGCCAATGCCTTTGTTTAACTCAGAAAATAAGCTGCACTACCAAGGGAGTGATGAAATCAAGGATACATAGAGTCACAAAGGCATAAAAATGTTAAACACTGCATACTGCAGACATTGGTTAAGAGGGAGAGTGGTATCTCCACATGTATTTACTTTGGGTATCCACCAGCGAACTGTCCTTATTAAAACTTATAAAGAATACGAAACAGCACACGAGGGTTTTGCAATAAAAAAAAAAATAAAATAGTTGCTTTCTACTCTCAGAGCTATGGTCTCACAGAATCCTCTTGCTTTTGACCTTGAAATGCTACACACTTTGTCTGACCCTGCTTTATTGTCAATTACCTTGAAATTCATTTAATATTTTGCTTTTACCTAAAAATCAGCAAAGCTCATGGGAGTTTCTTAGAATTTTGTAAGCCTTTTCAGGGCTTTCATAATATTAAAGGCAAATGTTGCATGTTTTCTTGTAATTTCCTAGGAAACAGAGAGAATGAAAACAAGAGGTCTTTCAGAACTCCTAAAAGGATAAGAAAACATCTGATAGCATTTATTAATAAAAAAAATTTGGGTTATATTTCAATAGATGCTCATATTGACAGATAAAATTGACCCATTTGAAGTAAAACAGTGTTATGAGTAGGGATAATGAATTAGGAAGTTGTAATATTATTTAAAGTTTTTTTTAAGTTTTTGTGCTTATGGGAAAGACAATATTAACATATGCAGAGGGAAAGACAATATTAACATATGCAGAGGGAAAGACAATATTAACATATGCAGAGGGAAAGAGCATGCATGATGGGACTTTGTCAGGCCCATGGGATGAAAGTGTTACTATTATGAATCAAGAAGAAAGTAAAATTGTGGACATTTTAACTTATGCTCAGGTGTATACAACTGTGTGACAACAAGCCGAGACTTGTTATCTATGAAGCTCCATAAAGCCTCCAACAACACTGCCTTAAGGTCCAGGAATCCCTTCTGGTTCACAGTTTAAGTCTCAGAACTTTAGAGCTGTCAGTCCAAATGTAATGGCAGAGCCTAGGGGAAAACAGAAAAATTAAAAATCAAAACTTAATCATGGTCTCCACTTGTCCACTACACCATGCAAGGCACAGATCACAGCCCATCTCAAATCACATCAGAATCTTCTGAAAATGATGCTACACTGAAGAAAACGTGAAAGCTAAGGCCCAGAGAATGAATCATTAATATCTTCCTCCCTTTTCATCTAGGCTTACGGGCAGCCTCTTTTTAAGTGTTTATTCTACAATAAAGTTATTTTCCACTTTTTCTTACTTTAATAGTTACCTTTTTTGAAATGTTTAAAAAAAGTAAAGCAATGGAAATTGGGACTGAGAATTAAGAATCACACAAAGATCAAAGGCAGGTGTGACTTTCCAGTTAGCTTAGTGGTTAGAAACAACCTTGGAGGGAGGGAAGATGGTGAAGGCAAACTCAAACCTAAACTTGACTTTCTCTAGAAATCTGCACATGATGTCTGAATATAACACATCTAATTTTTTTTTTTTTACCTAAGTTCTCCAATATAATGGTGTTTTGTTGTTGTTTTACATGTTCCCTTGTTGACAACCTCCTTGAGTCTAGATTATAACGTTGCCTTTTTCACTGTACTTGACAGATCAGCATTGCCCCAAACACATCCATTAAAATATTCTGCAAAGGTATCATTGCTTTGATGGTCACTTTTCTCTGAATTGTATTCTCAGCTTTTAACTCTGATTTGTCCATGAAACCATGTGTTCTATTTCAGATAATCACTTCTATGCTTATTCCTGTGCTGTGGCTCACACATATACGATTCATGTTATATGGTCTACACACAAATTGTTGCAGGCACAATGAGTGTGCCTTGCAAATTAATCATTGTTCTCTAAGGTCAGTAATTCTGTACATTTGAGGGAGAAAAAGCTGTTCATATTCACGTTTGGATTTTAACAGATTTTTTTAAATGATCAGTTTTCACATGCTTAAGAAATAGTTGTATCTTTTCATTCTCTCTTCACCAGTTTTAGACTGGACATCACACAACAAAGAAATAACAAAGCTTTAGAAAAACATCAGGGATATTATTTTCCTTTAATATCCCCAGAAGGAAATAACAACTTCAGCACAGTGTAAGGCAGATAGTAGTTACCAAATAAGTGCACATAAAACAGATTTTCAGTATCCCAGTAGACATCTATCTAGTATAATAACAGAGAATACTTCTCTTCTGAGTCCATTTAAATATTGAGACAAACAAGTTACGCCAAACAAAATCCTCAGTCTAAACCTCAGTATTAGATTCAAGTAGACAGGACAGTGCTTAAGATTTCTCAAAGCCAAGGAAGTAACACAACTAATAATGCCCCAAAGGAAGGGAAATTATCACCAGGAGTTCATGTAGAGAGTATAGGAGTTCAAAAAGAGAGAGTACTCAAAAGAGGCATCTGCTGCCTTAACAGAAGAAAGGATCTGAAGGTATTGCTTTTAACTTTTGACCTGGCACTACTGTCCTTTGAGACCTCTGCCTTCTGGATGAAAAGGAATGCAAAAGAAAAGATGTGTCTTACTTTCACCTGGACAAATAAGAATACTATGTTCTTCAGTTGTGTAACCTTGGATATGTGATTTGCTTTACCTGGGATAATAGGCCGGAGCAATCTGTGCATATAAAGAAGATATCAAAAATTTAAGCAATACTGAAACATTTTGGCCTTTTTATATATTTAAGTTTACAAAGAAGCAGATATCTAGCATCTAGCATTTATATATATATCTAGCATCTATTTATATATATATCTATATCTATTTATATATATATATAGCATCTAGAATTTATATATATATAATATGTATATATTTTTAAAGCACTCTCACAAGAATGCAAGAGCCTTCGAACATCCCTTGAAGCACTTATTGTTGGACCTATAAATAGTTTTACGAATCAATCTCACTAACCATTATTTTAGAGACTGAAGTTCAGCTCTCATCTGAATATTTGTTTATACGTTATATGGATATTTGTTTATAAATAATTGTACAAGGGAAGGATAGCATATTGTTTATCTACATATCTAATCTTGCTTACATAATGCAAAGCCATACATTGCTGTGAGCTTATCTTTTCCTGCTCCAGCTGAAAATATGTTAAAGGGAAAGATACCTGACCTGATTCTCAAAAACACTGGAAAATAAATAAATAAATAAATAAATAAATAATCCTTAAATAAACACTTTCTCTGTTTCTGCAATTCAAAGATTTCCTTTTCTAATAGAAAACAAAGCAAAACTATATATCCATGTATACATATCCATGTATGAAAATAACCTATTATAAATAAAAAGTCACCGTTTTTTTTTTTTCAGATATCAACTTCCATTTGTCTATAAAATCTGTTGGTTTTTAGCAGTGCGGTGCTACCAGACTAGCAGGGTGCACAGAAAATTGTGTCAATTTTACTAATTAGTTAGTGCAGGTTTGGTTACTACTTAACTCTGTGCTAATTGAGTAATTTCACTGCGTTATATCAGGTCATATACTGATCAGGTCATAATGTATACATATCAGGTCATAATGCCTACTGATCTTTTAGGTATGAGTAAGAGGCTTTTTGTCGCTCCATAAGCAAGAAAGAAAAAGGGGAAAAAGAATGATTCATGACGTGGCCTGTTACCCCAAAAATACCTCCCTGTAGAACAAAGTTCAATATAAGATTTATGTTTGAGAGCTGTTATGCAGCTGATTAAAAGACTTATTAAAATGTCTTGCTAAAACTCAAATAATGCTGCATGTAAAGGTGGGACAGTTTGGTTGTGCAGTCTCTGAAAATAAAGCTCTTCAGAGGTTCAGCTTTGCAACATGCATTGTTTCCATGTGAGATGATAGTTCTCTCTGTTCATGGGATTCATTATACCCAGGAGGAGAGGAAAAAGAAATATATTGCACACTCAGTCATTATAGCTTAATTATTCAGTACTGAAGCGAGTTCAAATCATGTCTTTGACACAGTGTATGAGTACAAATAAAATAACTTCAAATTTTAATCTTTGTTTTGAAGTTGCTGACAAAGGCCACATGGTGTATGAAACAAGTAAAATTGTGGCTTGACTGCAAGAGTACATATTTTACATATATTAAGAAACAGGCCAGAAACCCTTTCTAAGTCAGCATGGTATAGATCATAGCTAATGTCTAGACAGTTTAACACTTAAATAAAGTCACTGCAAACAAACCGACTGTTGGTGATAGTCTGTGACCTGAGCTAACTCCCAGACTCTACCTGGGCATTGTCTGAGCTCACAGAGAACAGAACTATGTTAAGGACTAGCAGGAAGGACAATTACGTGCCAGCACCTGGGCCTATGTTCTCACCCTGCTGATTTTACTGGAAACCAGCAGAGCATAAAAATCACAAGTGTTCAGCAAGAGGTAAATGGAAAGAAAAATATCCAAGTTTTTGAAAGTCCAGCTAAACAACTTTGTGTTTAGCAATGCCTACTCTAAACTGAGCCTCTTCAGCTGACCTTTATTTATATCTTGGAGATTTTTTGCCTGTTTTAAACAAAAAGATAATTTATCCAGGAGGCAAGATGACATTTCAGTTTCCTTAGAAAATAATAGATAACTAGTAAAAGAGAGAAAACACCATCTTTTTTTTTTTTTTTGTCAGGATGTTTTAGAAACCTTATCTTAGTAAAACAAATAACCTTCTCCTTCAGCTGTGAACAATAGCAACAATAAAACCCTACCACAATCTTAAAACCCTCAGAACAGAAAAGTCTTTTATAGTCACAGAAAAATATTGTAGAGCTTTAGAAGATGCAGTGACTGAAGCCCCAGCCCCTGGTGAATTGTGACCAAAAAAAAGAGAATGTCCCAGTGGCCTGCTTTAATTGTTCTTTATGCACTTGAACTTGAAAATGCCACACAAATGTGAAAGATACAGTAACTAGATTTGTTATATGTGTCTGATAAAAGATGCATCAATCATAACTAGTTATGAGATGTTCCCATAAGAAGGTTTGAAAGGGAAACACAGCTTAGTTTTCATGCTGTAGACAGCATTCAGTAAAGACTCTGATGTTGCTGAGCTTGTTGCAGGAACTGTCAACCCTGCCTTTTGCTTTATCCTTCTGAAAGGCTGTTTCCTTTGTGACAGATAAGGATGGGGGTCATTATTGTTAACAGACAGGAAGGAAAAATGAAATACACATTTTGCTTATGCTGTTTGGTTTCTCTTCCATCCTTCTCCCTTTGTTTTTAATCTAAATTTTTCCTCAGGTGCCTTTAGCAGTTTCACACAATTGCTCTCCTCCAATCTTGTTTCCCTGTACAAAATGGTTAACAAGTTATACTTTAAGAAATGCCTGACTAAGTCCCTTGAAGGTCAAAAAGGTAAAAGTAATGCTGTCACCAAGCTCTAGTACTGAGGGGCAGTATTTTAGCCATCAACTTAGAAGATATCTAGAGGTAGTCATCCCTTCATTTGTCACATTGCATGGAGTATATAAGCATTTACTACTCAGTAATGGAGTGAAAATTAAACTTAAATTAGTTGCTAAAAAATTAGAAACTCATTTTGTTATCAAGCCCAGCTACAATAACATTTCCAATTAAATCTAAAATGAATAGAAAGGACTGAAAATGCCCCATGCTAGCTTATGTTATAGCATGAAGTCCTTCTCTTGAATGATGTAGACTTGAAACATCTCAGCAGGATAGCAGAGCTATGACATCTTACATGAGTTCCTGAAGTGTTAGATCCATCAATGATTTTAGAAAACTTTATTCTCTTTATTTATTTATTTATTTATTTATTTATTTATTTATTTATTTATTTTCCTGCACAATCTGTCTGTTGAGTTCAATTTTTCGCTTAGAGGGCGGTGGGACACGGGAAAAGTTTTCCCAGAGAAGTTGTGGATACCCCCACCCTGGAAGTGTTCAAAGGCAGGTTGGATGGGGCTTTGAGCTACCTGGTCTAGTGGAAAGTGTCCCTGCCCATGGTGTTTGAGGGTTGGATTAGATGATTTTTAAGGTCTCATCCAACCCAAATCGTTCTATGATTCTATGATACCTAATGTGTTTTACACTTAACTTTATTGTACACTTAATTATACTTTTGTCAGAAGAAATATGCCTGGGTCAGCTTACAATTTTTATGTCTAATTGGCCTTTGTGTACAGACAGACATTCATGTATGTAACAATATTATAAATCCTATATCTTTTATTGGAATTCCATTGATCACTGACAATTTTGCATTTAAAATTACACACTCTGGATGAACATAACAGGGTTTTTTTTGTTTGTTTGTTTGTTTTTGTTTGTTTGTTTGTTTGTTTTTTTCATACAGTTTGAAAACTTCTTTAGTGAATACCAAGATGTTATCTTTCAAGACTGATTCTCCTCTTATTTATTATAGAATCATAGAACGGCTCAGTTTGGAGGGGACCTTAAAGATCATCTAGTTCCAAGAGTCCTGAAATGGGCAAGAATGCCACCCAGTAGATCAGGTTGCCAAAAGCCTTTTCTAACCTGGTCTTGAACACCTCCAGGGATGGGGCATCCACAGATTCTCTTGGCAACCTCTTCCAGTGCCTCACCACCCTTTGAGTGAAAAATTTCCTCCTAACCTCTAATCTATATCTCTCCTCTTCTAGTTTAAAAGCATTCCCCCTTGTCCTATCATTATCAGATTGAGCAAAGGGTCACTCTCCATCTTTTTATAAGTCCCCTTTAAGTATCAAAAAGCTGCAATGAGGTCCCCCTGAAGCCTTCTCTTCTGTAGGCTGAATAGCCCCAGCTCTCTCAGCCTTCCTTTGTAGGAGAGGTGCTCCAGACCCTTGATCATATTTGTGGCCCTCCTCAGGACCCATTCTAACAGATCAACATCCTTCTTGTGCTGGGGGCTCAAGATCTGGATTCAGTACTCCTGGTGGGGTCTCACAAGGGTAGAGCAGAGGGGGACAATAACCTTCCTCGACTTGCTGGCCACTCCTCTTTTGATGCAGCCTAGGGTGCAGTTGGCCTTCTGGGCTGCAAGCACACACTGCTGGCTCATGTCAAGCTCTTTGTCCACTGGAGCCGTGAAGCCCTTCTCTGCAGGACTCCTTTCACTGAATTCTTCTCCCAGTCTGTCCTCCTGTCTGAGATTGCCCTGAACCATGTACAACACCTTGCACTTGGACTTGTTGAACCTTAAGTGGGCCCAATTCTCAAGCCTGTCATACAGTCTGTAGTTCCCAGGGTCCTTCTTTCTACCCTTTTTAAAAATGGGAATGTTTCAATTTTTCCAGTCACCAGGAACTTTGCCTGACTGCCAGAATGTTTCAAATGTGGTGGAGAGGGAATTGGCAACTCCGTAAGCTAATTCCCTCAGGACTCTGGGATGCATGTCATCAGGCCCCATAGACTTGTATTTGTTCAGTTTCATCATATTGTCTTGAACCTGCTCCTAGCTTACAGTGGGTGGGTCTTTGCTCCCCCTGCCTTCATCTGTGGCTTCAGGGAAAAGAAAGACTTGGAAAGGCTGACTGGCAGTGAAGATTGAGGCAAAGCTGTTGAGTACCTCAGACTTCTCTATGTCTGTCACTACGAGTTCTCCCTTTTCATCCAACAGAGGTGGTACACTCTCCTTGGCCTTTCTTTTCTGAGCAACATACCTATAAAATCCCTTCCTGATATTCTTTGCATCTCTTGCCAAGCTCAGTTCCATCCAGGTTTTGGCTTTCCTGATCCCATCCCTGCACATCCAGATGACATCCCTGTACTCTTCCCAGGCCACATGTCCCTGCTTCCACTGTCTGTGCATTTCCTTTTTGCACCTCATTATGACCAACACATGTCATAATGCTCAGCCATCCCAGTTGTCTGTCCTCCCTGCCTGCTTTGTTATGCAGGGGCATGTAGAGTTCTTGTTCTCTAAGGAAAACATCCTTAAAAAGTTGCCAGCTCTACTCAGCTCCTTTGTCCCTATGTTCCAGTGTTACTAGGTCTTTAAATAGCTTGAAGTTCGCTCTTTGGAAGTTCAGGGTCCTGACTTTGCTCTTTGCAAGGCCCATATTCTTCAAGACCTCAAACTCAACCAGGGCGTGGTCACTGCAGCCCAGACTCCCTCCAATCTTGACCCTTTTAATGAGTTCATCTGCATTAGTGAGCACCAGGTCCAGTAATGCTTCTCCTCTAGTTGGTTTGTCTAATACCTGGAACAGGAAGTTATCCTCAGCATACTCTAGGCATCTTCTGGATTGCTTACAGCCTGCTGTGTAGCTTTCCCAGCAAACATCCAGGTGGTTGAAGTCCCCCATCAGGATGAGAGTGTGTGAACATAATGCTTCTTGTAGTTGAAGCAAGAAGGCCTCCTCCACAGGCTCCTCTTGTTTCGGTGGCCTGTAGTAGACCCCAACTACAAGCTGTCCTTTTTTCATGTGGTCCTAAACTTTCACCCACAAGCTCTCAACCTGTCCATGGCCGTTCCTCAGAGGCATTTATATGTCTGTCTCTGGTTAACTTCACTTGCTTCTGTGGGTTTAAATAAATACTGATTTGAACCATCATGAGAAAGACTGAAGTTAAGACCACAGTGCATTTGAAAACTTTTCATATATAGTTGAAGAAAATGGAACAATTATATTATATATATATATATTTCCTGTTTGTTTTTTTGTTTTCAAATCAAAGATTTCTGCTAGACATAATTTTGACTCCAAAACCAGGAAACAAGGTAACAAAGACACACAGACACAAAAAATCCACACACACACAGACAAAATAAATAAATAAATAAATAGATAAATAAACAAACAAACATTGCCCCCCATTTACACTTAGAATTGTACTGACTTTAAAAGGTAATTTTGGTTTACACCAAAATCAAAGAATAGTCAAATGAACTGCACCTCAAACAGTAGAAACGAACAAACAAACAAAACAACATCCCCAAAACATTTGACACGTAGCTGCACATGCAATACATGTAAACATATGTAAGCATGAATCTATGAAAACACAATCTCCAGATAGTTTTTGTGCAATGCTAATAGATAATTCCTGATATTCTGGGAATTACATTCTCCAGACTATTTGTTATAAGACAACAATGAGACGTTTGTGGTCTGATTCTTTAGCTGCGTATAGATCCACAAATACAATTGTGGAAAATCTCACATCCATACACAGTTTCAGTTCCAGGCACTACTTCTCCTCTGTTTGTACATTTGCATATTACTGGTTCCTTTGCCTAGATGTATACAAGATTGTTCTCCAGTCTTCTGTTTGCCACTGCAAAAAATAATTCCAAGGTAGTTCTGAAGTTTGCTTGGTGAAGTTATCAGGTATATCCTGACATCAACATGCTGCAGTAAGTGTCTGTAAGGTTTGATATTTTCTCATGAAATTCTATCCCTTGTGATTCTTTCAATTTGTGTAAAACTTCCCTTATGTCTTTTTTATTCCTGAAATAGGTTATCAATTCATTTACAGACATCTTTTACTAATTTTTAAATAGTGGCTATTTTTTTTTCTAGTATTACCATAGATTTACAGATTTGCAGATTTTCTAGGATCTGATTTCACACTGTTGTGTGTCGTTATGATTCCAAATAGAAATATTTTCATTTTGAAGTTATCTTTGTGATTTATTTTACAATTAGACCTGCTGCCCAAATGATTTCTAAAACTTTCTTTAGTCTGTAATAACATTGGTCTCACCAGGAACTGATAATACTCATGCCCTCTGAAAATTTAACTAATTCTATTTGAGGACTAAATAGGGAGGTGAGGTTTTGAGGGTAAGCCTCTTAAACCTAAAGGCTGCTGCTTTGAAATCAGATTGCTTCTCTCTGTCTTATATCACTAACCTTGACCCATCTTCCTATGCCAAACTATATAGACTTTCCAGGTATTCATTTTTGTGTCAATACTCAGCATTGCTGAGGGTAGGATAAAGATGTAGCTTCAGAAATTAGTGAGTCTTGAGGTCAAGGTGAAATCATCCTGTGGCACTTTGGAAGGAGGTTACAAATCTGAACACTCTGTTCACACCTGAAGGACAATTCAGCATACCTTTACAAAGACTTTTAGAGTCTAGTCTGTTTATTTGTTCTTCAGGCATCGTCGACTGTATTGACTAAATTTTTGTTGAGTTCAATAGAAATGTATATATTTATATTTTCTTTAGACACCTACATTCAGGCAAATTAAATCTGGATCTAAATCCCATTCCACCAGGCTATTCTTACTAAGCTTATATCAATATAAGTATTGAATATGATGACAAGGAAATCTGCTGCCAAATTACTACTACAATTAGGCCTGACTTGGCTTTTGCAATGTGAAGACATGAATAACTTCTGTCACTGTGTGAGCCTCAAAACACCTGGATATTCCACTATCTCTCCAGCAAAGAGATGCCAACTTTTCTATAGCTGTTTTTTGTTTACTTCTCAGAAGGCACTCAAATCAGACACAAAGTGAAAAACTTTCAAAAGGCTTTTTTTTTTTAAATAAATTTCAAACTTCAGACATGAACCATCTCCAGATGTTTGATTCCGATGCATGCTGATTGGCAGAGGGAAGGCAAAAGCATGTTTTAGAGTAATTCTTTCTCTTTTAATACCGATGGACACCTGAATCCTCCTCTCTCCTCAAAATATCTATATTTTAAAACCCCTACTGCCATTTTTCTCTGCCAGATTCATATGCACCATTGTTGTGTTACTCCATGTGTTTGTCCTGCCCACCCTACATCTCTGTATCAGAGCAAAGAACAGAAGCTCAGAAATCTCTAGAGTAGTAAAGCTGCCAGAGAAGCTAAGAACAGATTTGGAGACTGGTTTACCATGAAGGTCCATATGTCACATAAGACTTTCAGCAGGTCTGCTGAAATGCACCTTTATGGGAAGAAAAGAGCTGCTTTGGGAGCAGTCAGGATCCCAGGTGAAAGCTCTTTCTGTTCAGACCAGCTGCTTGGTTAGTTCTCAGGAAACAGTGATGGTATTGTTTCAAGTTTTATGCACATTTGCCTAAGGCATTGGATGGTCAATTCTTCAAGCAGAAAAATGAATAACCAAATCACAAATGATTAAGAGACAAATACAATGCATTTTTTTTTTTTTTATGTGAGACCGCATCCCACCTGAACTGGTAGATGTATTTTTAGTTTCCTAGCAGCTGTCTAGGCAAGGGAATTCATCAAAAACCTGTAAAAGCAGATGATAGAATTAGGATAAACAAAGACCACTTTCCATTGTGGGGTGGAAATTCCAGCAGCTCCCACACAAAATGTTTTTATAGTTCAGGCCTTGGAGTGCCACTTTGAAGAAGTAGACTGTATTTATTCTGAAAACTTCCAATAGAAGCCAATATTTTTTTTCAAGATCTTGTTTCCCAGTACAGGAAAGTGAGAAAAAAAAATCTTTCTTCTTTTCTTTGTGGGGACAGGACAAGGGGTAATGGCCACAAAATAGAGCACAAGAAGTTCCGCACCAACAGGAGAAAGAACTTCTTCATGGTGAGGGTGAAGGAGCACTGGAACAGGCTGCCCAGGGAGGTTGTGGAGTCTCCTCTGGAGATATTCAAGGCCCATCTGGACGCCTACCTGGGCAGCCTGCTCTAAGGAACCTGATTTGGCAGGGGGGTTGGACCCAACGATCTTTCGAGGTCCCTTCCAACCCCTTCAATTCTGTGATTCTGTGATTCTTTTTTTATTTTTTAAATTTATAGCCCCTCCAAGGTAGGGAGCTTAGCCATCTCTGCATTGCCTCTGCATGGTGGTGTAAAATGAACAGCACATCAAAACTGTTCAAACCACAGAAAATGAACAGAGTCTTCTATGCAACACTGAACTGGAAAATAGAGACCACATTCCAATCAATACACTCAGTTGAAATCTGCATTCAAATCTATGCCAGAAGTATGTATGAAGCTAAATTTTATAGACGTCTTTTTTTTTTTTTTTTTTCAAGGAGAATCAGAATATCTCTTTGGTATTCCTGGTATTCCTCCCTTTACCTTTTGAGGAACTTTAGAAAACAGCAGATTTTAATTTTGACAGATTCTGTCAAGTAGGGTCAAGGAGCTACTGTTTTCTGTTGGGAAGAGGAAGAGGGGAGTTATATTTAAAATATACTTATATATGCTAAACTTTCAAAGACTGACATTTGAGAAATCTAACTGGCTTTCTTCTATGTTTCTCTCAGAGGACAAGTCATTTAAATGAAAATAATTGTATTTTATTTTTAGTTTCAGTTATTCAGCGTCTGTTATTCATCACAGGTTGCCATTTGGGGGAACCTATGCTTTTTCTCCAATAGTTGTCTAGTTGAAGTGTGTCAGTGAAAGAGTTCTCTATAAAAACAACAAAAACAACAAAAACAGCGTGCAACTAAATCAAAGGAGATGTTTTTTCCCCTGTGCATTTGGCAGTACTTGTCATACGAAGCTCTATGGGATCACTGTCTCAGTATTCACTTGATGATTCTATGTGATCTCTTTGAAATGGGGTGGTGGGATTGGAAATTAAAGAAAGAAACCTGTAGTTTGGGAAACACTGGCTTGCTGGCTCCACAGATAGTCTGTCACTTTGATAAAACAGGTCATCAGTGGCATCTTTGCTAAAATCTTGTTGCTTTTTTCAGTGTTGCGTGCCTTTCTCCAGAGAAAGAAGATGTGAGCTCCGCTGCCACATGCCTGCTGTGTAACAGCAGCTATCTAACTATTATGTTAGCGTTTGCTTTGCTCTACACCTTGCAAGTTCTCAAGGCATTTGCTGGTCTAAGGTAATTTTACAAAAGGCACTACTGAGGAACCATAGCATACCATAAAGACTGTTTGGGAGATTTCTCTTGCTTTCTGTACTTCTGGTTCTCCGCCCTGTTACACTGAGAAAAAGACATTCTTTATTTTCTATTGCACACATACTGCCTGTTTGCAAAGACAAGAGGCAAAAAAAAAGGAAGCAGAATCCCCTTCCAGCCATGAGTACTTTATACAATTTCTGTCATTCAAATCAAATATTAGCTCAGTTTATCAAACCATTTTAAATGGTTTTATGCTAACTCCTATTCCCAGCCCAATTGCATTCCTCCCAGTAATCATCTGGACCTTCCTCCTATTCTGCTGCTGAGTTTTCTTTTGGCTCAGGAACACAGCTTTCTATTTGCTTTGCACAAAAGCATAGCTTCTGGCAGGAACAGAGACATTTCAAATGCAAACTTTTTTTTTTTTTTTTTTTTTTTTTGGGTCCAATGGGTATGCTTTGGTGCTTTTTATTTTGAAATGATTGAGGAAGGTACAGGAAGGTGCTGTTTCTGAAGGATGTTACCTGTTGCATTTCCCTCTTTTTCTTGTTTGTGTCAAATGTACCCAATGTGGGAATAATCACTGTAAAGAAGAACAAAAAGAAAAAGAAAGAAAATGAAGGGAATCATAAAACTAGATCTCTCTATGATTGCAGTTATTCTACATGCATCACATGCAGCTCAGATCATTAGCACAGAGAAGAAAGGAAGGGGAAAATTTGTTCAATCGGTTTAAATTGGAAAGTGGAAAGATGATCTATTAATCTCATAGCACATACACATTTCCTCTGACTAAAACACTGCTATGCCTAATTGACAGAAGAGGTAAAGACAAAATAAAGATAAAATTATTTCAAACCATGTCAAGGATTTATAGCTGGAGTAAGAAGTAGTTGCTATTAACTGAGGAAAACCATGCCCTTATTAGGCATTCAGGTGGTGATAGATGGTCTGTGGAAACAATTTGGCCTATAGGAATGAGAACAACTGAGGATGAAATGCAGGTAGTGACTTGGCCATTGACAGAAGGAAGAAGTGCTAATAAGGACACAAAGAGTGAGTCAGGTCATTTAGTCTTTGGTGGTTAACTTTATATTCATTTTGACAGTTTCTTGTCATGAACGACAGCAGATCACACAGCAGAGCTTGAGATGCCAGTAATACTATAGGAAGGTGAAACAACTTAGCGAGGCATGGATTTACTGGTATGGCTAATGCATCTGAGATTTGCTGCCCTATGGCCTTTTCTCTCTGAATTATGACATGCGTATGATACAGACTACATGAAATGGTGACAACTGCATGTCTATGCACCCACTCCTGTTCAGACTGTGGATGTATTTCGTCAAGACAGTAATAGGAAAGACAAAAAGCAATAAAGTCAATCCATTTAAAAGAAGTGTTGGCTTAAATATTTGTGCAGTACTGAAACAGTCTAGGGGAACAGCAAGTATTTTGGAGAATATGTAACATGGGGTATCCCAGATCAGTTAGAGAAAAGCATAATTCTATATAGAATATACCGAGTAACCTGAATGGTTACAGTCACATGCATATAACAGAACAGATAACTTGTCCCATTTAGTGATGACATTAGTATGAGATAACACTATTTGAATGGTTACCATAACACCTTCTATTTAATTCTCATAACATACTTGGGAAGGCCATGAAAGGATACAGCACTTAACTAGCAGTATTATACACACCATTGTAAGACATCAAATGTATCACTAAAACTTTCAGAGGTGTGCAACATTTCAGACTTCTCTTTAAATCCTTGTCTTTAACTTTATATCTACAATATAACATTCAGTTCAGCCATAACCTAATCTATTATATATTGATGTCCTATTCCTGTTATAATTAACTGCTTTGGAAAATATCTACATCATTGCTTGGAATTAGCACATGGGACATTTTTTTTTTTTTTTGTAATAACAGCAGCTGAAGTCATAAAAATAGTTAACTTTTGCTCACCACCATATTCCGAGCATTGCAAAAATGTATAAAGTGTACAGTTGTTCAAGTTTATGTAGCAGTGCCAGTGCAATTCCAAAAAAATATAGCATGTCCTAACTATAGCCTAATTTTGCACAGGTGAGCCAGAACATGCTGTGGAGGTTGAAAAGGAACAACCTTCTTATTGCGTTTATTCATCTGAAAACTGAACTGAACTAAATAACTAGGATGCAACCACACAGGGCTTTAACATTTAACACTGAACACATTGAACCGAATCCACACCAGCTGGCAACAAGCAGAGAGAACAAAACAGCAGTTAAGCAGAAATCAAAATAATTCCCATACAATTATGTACAGACAGGAATTCTATATTTTTCACACTTGCCTGATACATTTTCCTGGGTTCATTCTGTATGATAGTTCTGTGAGCTGTTTTATCTACTATTCTGCTGATGACTTGGGTAGTTTAGATTGCACACCTGAAGTGCATACTAAAGGGAGTTACATTAAAATAAATGAGCCTATTCATTCCCCGAAAGCTGTAAGAAAGAAAGGTTTAAATATTCACAGCAGGTGGCACTACCTCTTCCATTTCAAAATATTGCCAGGAAAAAGAAGATGACAACTATCAGATGTCAGAAAGGGGTTAGGGAAAATATTACATCCAGTGTCAGTTTAGGACTTTCCAAGAAACTTGGAAAGACCCCAGTGCCTGTATTCCATTTACATTTAGAGTTGACTGGTAACTATCCCCTTTTGTTCCCTATCTCTCCTTTTCACGTGTCCAGCTCCTGATGTCGAATAGGATATTTTTCATATATGGAGAGTTCATCACTTACTCCTCCCTAATGCTGAAATGTCATCTGTTGTTCTTTCTGGGTGAAACTAAAAGAAACAAAAAGAAACACTTTTGTTTGTTTATTTGTTTGTTTTGTTTTGTGTGTATGTGTGTGCCAGTTAAAAACATATCACAAAGAATGACTGCAGTGAAAGTGAAATTATATCATTAAGGGTTGGGATCTGCATGTTTACAGAAACACTTCATAGGTATACATTGTCTTTACAGAGGTATCATACTAGCCTCAGGAAAAAAAAAAAGTGTTTACTTTTAAACACTCAGCACATGGAATATAGACAGGATCTGTTGTTACCCTGTAGCCCTGTAATAGAGTACTACCATTGCTAGTAGTAGGCTATAAAATTTGTACTGAGATTGCAAGACCTCAGGATTGAAGCTTGTCAGGCTTGCTCTGCCTGAACTTGTGTTTACCTGCCTGCAGCTTTTTTTCACTCATTTTAGCAGTAACAGACTCTAACACAATGCTGTAATATAGAGAAACACAGGTCTTGTATGGCAACAGAGTCCTTGAGATGTAGTGCAGGATGCAGCACAGAGGATGCAGCACAGGATGCAGCACAGAGGAGCACAGGAAGGGGGGGATGATAGGGAATGGGACACAGGTTGGGACTGGAGTCCCCATGGCAATTCACCCATGGTCAGTTGAGGAAATGAAGACCTGGAACTCAGCAAAACTGGGTTTGCAAGTAACAAATCCGGATGTAACATAGAGCTGCAGAGCAATGAAAAAAGAGCAAAGATGTAAAAATATGTTAGGAAACAGAAAAATAACACCAAGTGAACTGTAGAATGAGAAGAAAAATGCAAGCAAACAAACAAACAAAAACACTTCAGCATGAGAACCACATTCCTTTTAGAGAAGGACTCCAGGTGCTAGCAACATAGTTACAATCTCCATATACACCAGAATGAAACCACCAGCTTTAGGACCTCAGAAAGTAAGGACAGGAGGAGCATAACACCAGAAAAAGGAGTAGCAACTAGGGAGTATAAAAATTCCAAGTGTATTAGTACTTTTTCTTTTTCTGTAATAATTAGATTTGTACTAATAATGATTAATTTTTAAGGTTTTAGCTACACTAGCAAGAAAATCTTGTGGTTTTGTGTGTGCTTCCTCTTTTCTCAAAACAAGATATTTTTAGTATTACAATTTATATTATTTGCATCATACTTACATTTTCACCAAGTGTATATGTAAGTGGCCATATGTGAATTTAGTCCTTACAAAGAATGTCTGACAACCCTGCCAACAAGAGTATTCTCTCTTAAACTGCAGTGAAAAAAAAAAAAAAAAAAGTAGAATTAAAGCATCAGTAGTGTGTAAGCTCCCCTACACTGTCCTTCCAGTGTGCCTCAGTTCTGGTTGACAAGGACTGTCTCAAAAGTGAGAGGTTATTTCAGTTTCCATGACCCATTCAGCACTTGACCTGTCAGCATGACAGCCAACAAGTGTGCCAATTAGTGTGATATATCTGTATTAATTTCAACGTTAACTGCAAAAATAACTAGCCTGGACATTCTGGAAGTATTATGACATAGGCATATAATATAACTGAGCATTGGACTAATCTAAATGGATCTTAATGATGCATATGAAAAAGTGTATAACTTTAGATATAAACATCTGGCTGATGACCGGTGAGGGACTGGCTAGTGTTCATTTGTACCACTGCCCGCTAGTAGATGGGGTCCAAACAGCCCATTTCATCATAAACCTATGCTACTAAGAGATACTTTTTTGCATCTCTGTTTAGAGCACTTTGTCCTTCTGAAAGGAATTTGGTCTCTGCAGCTAATGTCACTATGGTACTGCTGGTGACCATGATGGGCAACATAGCATTATCCACAAATTGTTATTCAGGCAAAGATTTGCATTTAGTTTGCCTGTTACTTCTCTAAGGAAAACTTAAATAATCTTTCTCTGCATCCAATGCAGTCTTCCTGATTTCATTTTAAATAATAAAACAGGTTTTGTACCGGTAGAAGATAATTTCCATAATTTTAGCTAGCAGAGAAAATACACATGGAACACGGACAGAAATGAATCTTACAAAATGCCTATTCAGTCTTAGCTTATGTATATACATATATATTTATATTGCAGTTACTAGCATCTGCTTGTTATTTATCTTTATTTTTTTTATTTAGTCTCATTAGATCCGTTTGATGTTACCTCTAGTTCTTCTCATAAGATTATTCTCCATGTGCAAAAATTAATTTCCTCTGAAGACATTTGCAGTCTCATTGTTTTTAAAGCAAGCAAGGTTTGACCCATTGAATATACAAGGCTTTAATTTGTCCATTTTATAAGATTTTTTTTTTTTTTCTAAGCTGTGAACCCCTGAGGTACTATGCCAAGGTTAGGAAGCTGTGCATAGTTATTTTTGTGCTTTATAAAATGTTTAACATTTTTGGTGCATAAATCATTTTTAGATTTACCTAATTTCAGAGCGTAAAGGGAATGTCAAACTTTACTAAACCGAAGCCCCAGGAAACAGTCTATAACAATGATGGATTTCTATAATGATATAACCCTTAATGAATTATTGTAGTTCCTTAACAAGGTTTTAATAAGAAATTTCTTTTGCCAGCATGGTTATTAGTTCTCTCATCTGAATAGCCGTAGGCCTGTCTGCCATAGAATTGTACAACATAATATTTCTTTCTGTGTCAGTCATATAATACTGCAAAAACTCCAAGCCACAAATAAAATGAACTTGTTGTTCCTTTTTTTTCTTTTCTTTTCTTTTTTTTTCTTTTTTAATACTTTATATGTTTTTATTATTATTATTTTTAAAGGTCAGGTTTTTTGAATATGTAACTTGAAATGGAGACGTGCTGACTACAAGGCAACTGTTACTCATGTATAATGGAAGAATGCTCACTGTTATTCAGACACTTTCTTGTGTGCTAAGGTGTCTTGGAGGAATTGAATGCAGTACACAATCTTTTTACACTGAGTGGGTGCTTGTCTGTGCCTCTGTGTGCATTTTTATGGATAAGTTCTATTCATTTATTTTTCTTTAAGGTATCTTTATAGGTCTGAATAGAGTTTTGAATACCCTGATAACCATAATTCTGTTTTATATTAATGGCAGCATATACATTTGTGACCATGATGGCATGTGTGTGCACTTGCTAATTTATTTACTGGTCCCTGTGTGAGACAATGTAACTATATTTTTTAACTGTAGCTTTAAAATTCTAAAATAACATTAAACCTGTAAAGCCAAACACTGAAATGTTAAATGTCTGCCCTGTTTTTGTTCATCCCTCTCATGTGTATATGTTATGCTACAGTTATTAATTACTTGTTTAATTATTCAAGAGACACTAAAGCTGCCTGCAAAGAGCTGCAGAATAAACTTATGATACTCACTATGATATAATATAGTGTGGAATTTCATGTCAACAAGTAAAAAGTAATAAGCATTGTTAAAATAACAGTAAATACTCATACTCTGTGATGGACTCCAAATTCATGAATGCAATCCAAGAAAAGGATTTTGAAGTCATTGGATATTTCTCAGGAAACATCAGATCAGTACTCTGCAGTGATCACAAAAGCAAGCAGAGTGTTAACAATTATTAAGGAAGGATTTGAGAAGAAAATATAATAAACATATAGCCATAGAAATCCATAGAAATTCACTTTATGACTGTGCTTACATCTTGTATACTATATACAGTTCTAATCCCTCATTTTGAAAAGGATATATGAGAACTAAGAAAGGTACAGAGGACGATCAGAGGTAGAGAATAATTTACGTCCAAGGACAAGTTAAATGCACTAGAAGTCTTGTGTTGATGGGGGATTAGAAAGCAAATACAGCAAACTGAATAAAACAAAATAATAAAAGAGGAAAAGTAAAATAAAGGTCTATAAGGTCAAGAGCATTATGGAAAGGAGGAATATAGATCAGTCTGTCACTATTTCTGCAGCAATTAGAAGAATTACATGGTCAGTCTACAAGTGACGGAAGTATTTTTTCACAGATCACATAATTTTATTGTGGAACTTGTTTCCACACACTGTTGTGGTGTTGGTGGTGTGGTTTAACCTGGCAGACAGCTAAGCACCACACAGACATTCACTCACTCCCTTGTCAGTACCAGTGGGACAGGGGAGAGAATCAGAAAACAAAAAAAGAGTAAAAAATTGTGGGTTGAGATAAAGATAGTTTAATAAGATAGAAAAGGAAGAGAGATCAATAATAATAAAAAAGAATATACAAAGCAAGTGATGAACAATGCAAATTCTCACCACCCATTGACCGATGCCCAGCCAGACCCCAAGCAGTGGCCTCCGTCCCCTGGCCAACTCCCTCCATAATTTTTTGTCCCACATGACGCCATATGGTACAGAATATCCCTTTGGCCAGTTTGGGCCAGCTGTCCTGGTTCCATCCCCTCCCAGCTTCTCATGCACCCCAAGCCTGCTCACTGGCAGGGCAGCACAAGAAGCAGAAACATCTTTGTTTCTGTGTAAGCACTTCCCTGAAACAACTGAAATATTAGTGTTTTATCAACTAGCTACTTGGAAGAAAATTAACTATCCCAGACAAAACCATGACAGGAGGCCACATGGGATTTAAAAAACAACAACAACAACAACAAAACAAATAATGAAAGAAAACTCTGCCAAGAGCTATTAAACGTGATGAAATGATTCCCCAGGTCAGGAAATACTTAAAATGATGTATTACCAAAAACTGGAAAGACATAACAAAAAAAAAAAAATCAAATTTAGCCCTGAGAGGTTTGTTTGTTTGTTTTTTGTTTGTTTTCCTGTTCTTTTTTTTTTTTTTAATTATTTTCTTCAACATACTTTCTTGGCCATTTCAGAGATGGGATGCAGGGTTAGATAGACTTTGGTCTCAAATATTAAAGACCTTCTTATCATCATATATTCTTTTTATAGATTGTAATCTTCAGAAAATATAATTACCTTTGTGCCTCAAAACTGTAATCATAAAGTAGTGTTGGGCAGTGTTGGCACAAGGAGCAAAACTATATTTGTACAAGGTATTTTATATTGCATCTGCTTATAACCTGAAAAAGTATCTTCTGATCATGTTTTTTTTTTTTTTTTCCCCAAAAAATGTGTAAACTAGCCAAATTTGAGAGTACTTTAATTTAGATGGAAAAAAGGAAAACCAATAGTCTTTTCTACCCTAGACAGTAATCATTAGCCAAAATCCACACTTGAGTCTAAACTTACCTTTGTCCAGTTTTGCTGTATTCCAGCTTATATTTGAGACTGGGCTTGTGGTTGTCTTCAAGAAATGTCAAGAGAAAACTCAGTCTATATCCTAAACCAGCATGCACAGATGGTCGTCCATATAGCCCAGTTTTTGCATAAAAGCAGTGTGTCTGCAAGGCTTTCAGTAAGAGACACTTTAGTGGCCTGGCTGAATAGAACAGAGTCCTGAAGGAGGCTGTGCTCATTTGTAGTCCTCCTTATGGCTTTGCCAAAATACACTTTGCCAAAATATCAATGTAGATATCTACGTAAGGTGGTCTATGTGATCTGTCAGCAAAAAGTAATGTTCCTTCATTTTCTTTTTTTTTCCTAACCCTTCCCCATCCTTTTTTTTTTTTTTTTTGCTTTAATCAGCTCAAGTTTTTCCCTTGTAATAGTTCTCAGAAGCAACATAATTATTTTAAATACATAATTTGAAAATTCTACATGAGCCAAATTAGCAAGAACTGACAAAATCATAAGCACAGAGGGTCTAGGAGATGTAGAAGAAGGTACAATGAATGGACATTCTGTATTACTAATTCTGTATGTAATTTACTCAGGAAATTGATAAGATTTTCCAAAGGTTTAATTGACCAGGATAGCAATATTAGGTGAATATTATTGCATTAATTGTCAAATAGGTAAATGAACACTAAAAACCCTAATGATACTACTAGCAATGACTACATTAAAAGTTTGAAACAAATTCTGTTTGAACATTTATTGTAATAATTTAACCACCAATGATAATTCATGGACAGATCTTTGAAGACAGCAGGAGTTTCAATGCTTTCACACTCAGTCTACTGTGGTATAGATGCCACAGACAGATGCAATATGCTAATTTTGCCAACTTTTTTTATTGCTTCACCTGAAATACGTTGATAGTTTATAGTCTGTTAATAGACAGTTTATAGTCTTCTGTACAGATATGATCCATGCAACCTATGCTTAAATGGTAAGTAAGGAATGTATCTTTCTTACTATGGCTGGGATGGAGCTAAGTTTCTTCACAGCAGCCTGTAGAGTGCTATGTTACAGATTGAGAACCAGAACAGAGTTGATAACACAAATGTTTTAGCTACAGCTGAACAGTGGCTGCACATTGTCAAGACCTTCTCTGTTTCTTACTCTTCTACCCCAGTGGGTGGGCAAGAGTCTGGGAGGGGACACAGCCAGGACAGCTGACTCCAGCTAACCAAAGGGATATTCTGTGCCATGTGACATCATGCTCAGCAATAAAACTGAAGGGGCAGCTTTTCAAAGGTAGTCACTGTGCAGAGACTGACTGGGCATCAGTCTGCTGGTGGAAGGTAGTGTGCTGTTGTCTTTGTGTCAGCTGTTTATTTATTTATTTATTTATTTTGTTTGTTCACATAAAAACTGTCTTTATCTTGGCCCACAGGTTTTGATTTCTCATTTCTTACCTTGCAGTTCTTTCCCCCATCCTGCTCAAGGGGCTGGGTGGGGTTTGATGATCAACCCAGCACACTTCTGAACTTAAGTATCAGAACTCAATTATCTTTGAAAATGTGGACAGAAATGTGGTCAGATATTTGTAGGAGAAAAGAGCTGGTTAAATCCAAGTTGTCTCTGTCTGGGCTGGATGTTTTGTGCTTATTTCATATATAGAGAGAAGAAGCAGAGACTGATGGAGCATGATTTGTATGATTTGTAAGAGAAATGCAGGTGAGACAGAGCCAGCAGGTATCTTATTCGGAGATTCATTTAAGTTCCAGGCTCTGAAGTGTGTGAAAATAAACCAGCCAAGGTTTTGTGCTTCTGTAACTGTACATACAAGGTAAAAAAGAATTATAAGTATGTTAAAAATATTTTTGGCTCAAAAGAAAAAAAAAAAAAGGTGTGGTTTCCACTAGAGCCAGGCCTCCATGTTGGTTCCATTACGGTTCAGCAATCCTAGTAGGATTAATTTATATTACATAATCAATTATATATAACAACCTGAGCTGAGCAAATAGATGATATTTTTATTTCGGTGACCTATTCTTACAAGGCATTCTATCAAAAAAGTGGTTCTGATCTTTAACTCTTATGTCTGTTCAGCTATAGACTTTTAAAAGGGAAAACTTGAGGGGTAAATGCAAATTATTAGCACAGAGCACTATAAGGAATTACTAATATACACATGCCAAGACCAATTATGTGCCACCAATGTGAGACTTCGTTTTATACTTAGACCTTTTTTTGTGTCTGTTTTGGATCAAATTTATGTGAGAAATTTGCATAAGTCAGAAGAGATCTTTATTATATGATTCATTGTAACTCATTAGGGCTTTTGTTTCCATATACATAAATGAACTCTGCTGATGTAAAACACAAATGATTGCACTTGATTGACCCTGAAGTTTTACATTCTTGACAATAAAGGATGGAGCATCTTGAAAGCCATATGTCAACATATGTAAAGGAGATGAATTCCAATACAAATATGGTGATTATTAGTGGTCAGCACCATGAGCAACAAATTTTAAAAGCATCCAAGCAGAGAAGGTGAGGAGACAAGATTAAAAGGAAGAAATATTGATCTCATCCTGCAGCTTTGTGTTTCAGCACATCATTCACGTTCAGCTCTCTGTCTCAGTGGCAACTGGCTTGAACAACTTAAACTTTTTCTCTGTATAAAGGTTTTTTTTTTCTTTTTTTTTTCTTTTTTTTTTTACAAAGGATGATGGGGAAGAGACCCAACATCCTTTGAGGCAGAACAAAACTATGACATCTTGTCAAAATTGCATTCATGTAACTCCATGATTCATAATTAAGTTAGGTTTGTTTGTACACAGATGTGTTTTATGTATACTCATTTTTAGAGTAATTTTAGGCCTTTTTTTCAGAAATATATATATAATCTCTGACTATATCTGCATCCATATAAATGAATATGGATAGATAGATCACATGAATAGTAGGTATTATAAAGAATAAAAGCTAAGTAACAGAGAAAACAAACAGAACAGATGTGTCACTTAAGATCTTTAACAACACAATAATAAGCATATTAGGCTATTAGGCAAGCTGTGATAGTACAGTTTGGAATAAGTACTTAGAGAAGGGCCAGACTGATTTCATTTTCTGAGTACAATATACTAAACAAAGTATTTGAGATCTGACCTGGACCTTTTGTATTTTGTAGGTACCATCTATCCCAGTAGAGTTAAAGGGATGTTTCCCTCTGGCTGGGTCAGTAGGAACTGCCATAAGCATTTCTCAGTCAGCAGGAGTCATTTTTGAGCCAGTAGGAGCTGTCACAAACCATTCTGACATAGCATGTATCATGCTGGAAGTAAGACTGACCTCTTCAACCTCTCTTGCTATTATATGCAAGTAATCAGGTCACTCCATCCATCTGGTAACTCGTTCAACCCCTGATGCTACTGGCCTGACTGTCTTTTCAGCTGCAACAGCCAAGTACCTGTGATTTTTTTTTTTTTTTCCAAATCCATGGGATGATGCAAGTGTGAAATTATTGTGGGCTGCAGAATATACTTTATCTCACATGATTTTAGCCTGCAAGCCAGATGAAGGAGTTTGGGTAGCATTTGAAAGGATTGCAGTATAACTGCAGACGCTTTGCTTTGTGCAGAACATCCCACGTTCAAAGTGCCTAGTCCTGAAAGTGCCCTGAGTTTGGCAAGTAGGGTCTTTTGACAGAGTTTTCTGCACAAAAATCTTTTACGCTGCAGGAGGGTCAAGTCTTGCCAAACAGACTACCCAATGAATGTTTCACTCTCTGTAGTAGGTGATGGGCAGTACTGGAAAAACTGATGTATTTTACCTCTGCTTAAAGTTTGCAGCTATGAACTCTTTTGTGAAGGAAGAGACTAAGCTTTCTCTTTCAAAAACAGAATAGTGGCCATTACTTTTCAAGTGATTATTCATGTACCTTGTTTTATACTGTAGCTCCTGGCTATACTATAGCTGAATGCTGAACATTCACAGAGAACATGAGAGACCGCTGTCTTAAATTTCCTTTTTGATTCAAGGGAATCAAACCCATGAAGCCCATCTTCCAGAAATGCTTCTACCTTAAAATACTAAATAGGAACAACATGCATATGAGCGAGGGGAAGCTTTTCACTGCTACTTTAAAAGCTGTTCCCCTGTGCCAAATATGTTTAAGGATTAATTAGATACACAGTTGTAGTCTGCACTACAGTGAGGACCTGAGCAGGGTTCACAACTTTGAACTGTGTTTTAAGCTGTGATACTCATCTCACAAAAGACAGTCTGTGGAAGAGAGAGTGCTGTGCTGTTTTTTTCTAGTAGTATCTGGCTAGAGCCTCTCCATGTGTAACATCTATAACTCCCACAGTGGAGCTCTGAAGATTGATCTATGGGACATCTACAGCAGGTCAGTCTCAACATCTACTATTGAAGTAGTTACACTTATGTGTAGTGATTACAGAGTAAATGGCCCATAAACAGCATAAGAGTTTGTGCCACTCTGTGACATAAAAACAAGCCATGCTGTATGTGATGAAGAAAAAAATAGGCTCCCTTCATATACCTTTATCATTATATGTACTTAGAATAATCTTTTTCTGGATCATGAATGAAAACTCTGCTGTTCTTAATCACACAGATAAATCAGATTCATAAAGGCAAAAGAATAAATGACCTATGTTTTTCCATGTCCAGAGTCACTGTTCGCAAACTTAGTGTTATCGGCTAAAAGGAGAATAAGAAATTTTAGGAGCCTATTTTTTTGTGTTCTTTTTCCATGTCACATCTATATAAGTGACGATGGTGACACATGCTCAGGCAAATAATGTTTGGTGGGTAAAGAAAGAGGAAAACAAATAGGACAAAGTACTTTTTCTTTTTTTTTTTTTTTTTTTTTTAAATCGGGGGACTGCATTCCATAACACATATTTACTCCTAGTTCCTACTCCTGGTGAGACAAATACTACTGTATTTGGTAGGTATTCGGTGTTTTGTAATTGGTAGGGGATCCTGTTACTATATGTGTGTAGATAGCCAGAACAAGGTAGCCAGGACATAATTGTTAGAGGGGATTCTGAACAGAATTAATGTAGAGATTCTGTATATAATCTTAATTCTTCTAGTATTTGGTTATAAAATGTTTTGTATTTTCTTGTTTTACTTGGTTGTAACTAGTAGTATATTCCAACAAGTTCCACCACTAACTTCTGTACCATCTCTAAACTGAATATTTTGTTTCAAAATCACATTTTATGTCCAGGTTTCCCTTGCGATGCCTTTTCTCTATGCCCTATGCTTCCCCTTGATGCAATTCATCCCCATATTAAGTTACTCTCTGAATTATGTTTTTTATGTGATTTATTCTTTATCGTCTTTTACCTTTCTCTCCCTTCTCTTCTTCCAAGAATATTCCCTGTATTCCTCATCTTTTCACAATCCACTAGTTGTGAATGCAAGGGAAAATTAGCCAAATTATCTGACTTTAATGGAAAACAAATTATTTCTGTTTAGATTGCTACAGGTATCTAAAGGATATGCAAGAAGTCCCTGCTATTTTGGAACAGATCTGAGTTC
Source organism: Anser anser (assembly GCF_964211835.1). Taxonomy (NCBI): domain Eukaryota; kingdom Metazoa; phylum Chordata; class Aves; order Anseriformes; family Anatidae; genus Anser; species Anser anser. The sequence continues at coordinate 178,885,564 of NC_139720.1, read as the reverse complement.
TTCATGTTGCTGAATGACAGACTGAAAGAGAGCTCCAACACAGTTGATCATAGTTCTTTCCATTGGCTCAGACAGTTATGAAACTGGATGTGCTAAATAAACTCTGTCTTAAAAAACAAGTAAGCAAACAAACAAAAGAAAATTAAAAAGAAAACACACACACACACCAAATGACAACAAGAAAACACTAGAAAAAGTCTAGAAGATAATATAAACATAAAAAAATAACCAACTAAAATCTCATACTTTTCTCCCTGCCCTCCCTACTCTTGAAGCGGATTTCTTTTCTTCCTTTTTTTTTTTTTTTTTTTTAATATTAATTACTCAACATGCACCATACAGACAGGAAATGTGTGTTCAAGGACCACTGAACACTGAATTTTCTGAGCAAGCACATCACAATTACTGAAACGTCTGTGCTAAATGCTTTTGCCTTGAATCACTGTGAAAATCTGCTATATTCAGCAGCTTTGTATATATCTTGATTATTTCATGTGCTGAAATGGTAATAAACATAGTTTTTCTGGTTCAGTCATTGTAACTGCATGTGACCAGCATGAACTTTGTGTCTCACTATCATGTGAAAATGTATTTTCCCTATTCTATTTAACAGTCAAAAACTGTAGCCTTTATAGATTTACCGTGGTGACATACAGCAGCAAATTCATGTTTGAAAGCCACTGAAGAGTGTATACATTACATTGCAGCTGACAGCCTGTAGAGGGGCACAATACAAGTACTCACAAGGAATGCTTTATTTACTTTCCTTTTCTGACTTTTTATTACTTCCTTTTGTTTTTATTTTTTAGACTCCAGTTTTATCTTTATTGCATTTTAGAAGGTTACATAGATGGTTTATCCAGCATCTTAGGCCAAGAACTCCTTCACAATTAGCATTAGAGATCTCAGAAATAATTAGGCTACAAGGGAGCTCAGGACTTTATCTAGTCCAACCTCCTGCTCAAAGGTCAGCTTTGAAATGAAATCAAGTTGATTCAGACTTTGTTCAGCCTTTGCCCAAGCAACTAGTTCTAGAATTAGCCATTCATATCTACAGAGATTGCCTGGATCTACCTGGAATTTCTTGTGCTTCAACTGATGACCACTGATTCCTCTTCTTTTTTCTATTGGCCTCTGATAAGATCCTGGATATAACTTCTTTTTAACTTCCTATTATATAAAGGAAGACTATAGGAGGATCCTTCCACGGACTCTCTTTTGGAGTCCAGACAAGTCCTTCAGCCTTCCCTTATACATCCTGTACTCCATCCACTTATTTTACTGACTCATCCCATTTAGATCCTAGAATCCTAGAATCCTAGAATCCTAGAATCCTAGAATCCTAGAATCCTAGAATCCTGGAATCCTAGAATCCTAGAATCATAGAATGGCTTGGCCCCAGAGAAATGAGCAAAGATGCCACCCACTAAATTAGGTTGCCCAAGGCCTCATCTAACCTGGTCTTGAACACCTCCAGGGATGGGGCATTCAAAATCTCTCTGGGAAACCTGTTCCAGTGCCTCACCACACTCTGAGTGAAAAACGTCGTCCTAATCTAAATCTCCTCTCTTTTGGATTAAAACCGTTCCCCTTTGTTCAATCATTATCTGTCTGAGCAAAAAGTTGCTTTCCATCTTTATTATTTGTCCCTTTTAAGTATCAAAAGGCTGCAATGAGATCTTCCTGGAGTCTTCTCATCTTAAAGCTGAACAGCACCAGCCCTCTCAGCCTTTCTTCATAGGAGAGGTGCTCCAGCCCTCTGATCATCTTGGTGTCCCTCCTCTGGACCCATTCTAACAGGTCCACATCCTTCATGTGCTGGGGGCTCCAGACCTGAATACAGTACTCCAAGTGAGGCCTCACAAGGGCAGAGCAGAGGGGGACAATCACCTCCCTCCCCTGCTGGCCACTCCTGTGTTGGTGCAGTCCAGGACGCAGTTGGCCTTCTGGGCTGCAAATGTGCACTGCTGATTCATGTTGAGCTTTTCATCCACCAGAACCCCCAAGTTCTTCTCTGCAGGGATGCTTTCAATGAGTTCTCCCAGTCTGTACTCACGTCTGGGATTTTCCTGACCCAGGTGCAGCACTTTGTACTTGGCCTTGTTGAACCTCATTAGGTTCACGCTGGCCCAGTTCTCATGTTTTTCCAGGTCCGTTTGGGTGGTATCCCTTACTTCTGTTGTATTGACTGCACCACTCAGCTTGGTGTTGTCTGCAAACTTGCTGAGGGTGCACTTGATTCTATTGTCTATGTTATTGATAACTTGCTCTATAGGACGACTGAAAACTAGATACATTATCTGACGTGCAACATCCCAAAAAACCAGAGGAACTATATTCTTTACTGACTAGCAGAAAATGTTCTTGCACTTTCTTTCTATCAGTGTTTCAGCTGAACTAGATCTCAGCACCAGTTTATAATGTGTTACACAAATAAAAATGGGTATGATGTTCCTTATTAAAAATACTTATAAAATAATATAATGAAAAATAACGAGTAAATGCTGCCATTGCACCAATGTATAGAATTGAGAAAGATCTGGGGGAACTTAAAAAAGGACTGCTTTGTCAATCAATCACATTAGAGCTTTGAACAAAGTATGTGTTTACAAAGAGTAAGTTTCATAGAAATTGTACAAGTGGAGATACCTGGAAAAAGAATGACATGAGGAAGGTGGGGAGACAAAATGTAGAGATAATAGAAATTCCTTTTAGATTTCAGCCACATTTCCAGTATATCCACTATATCCAGTATATATATATCCAGTATATCCAGTATATATTTCCAGTATATATTTCCAGTTACAGTATATCTGAAAGAACAATATAATCTTGCTCATCCTGTTTTGATGTAAGAATCACTTCTTTTAGGATTTTTCTGTAAGAGAAGATCAAGTTCAAGACCATCTAAGCAACCTAAAGGTGTACAGGTTCATGGGACCTGACGAGATACATCCGCGGGTCCTAAGGGAATTGGCAGATATAGTTGCTAAGTCACTGTCCATCATATCTGAGTAGTCGTGGCAGTTCAGTGAAGTTTCCACTGACTGGAAGAGGGGAAGCATAACCTCCATTTTTAAAAAGGGAAAAATGGAAGACCCAAGGAACTACAGGCCAGTCAGTGTCACCTCTGTCCCTGGCAAGATCATTGAGAAGATCCTCCAGGAAACTATGCTAAAGCACATGGAAAATAAGGAGATGAGGGGTGATAGCCAACATGGCTTCACTAAGGGCAGATCATACCTGACAAATCTGATGGCCTTCTATGATGGGATTACAGCACTGGTGGATAGAGGAAGAACAAGTTACATCATCTACTGGGACTTGTGCAAAGCATCTGACACTGTCCCAGACAACATCCTTGTCTACAAATTGGAGAGACATGGATTTGATGGATGGACCACTCGGTGGTTAAAGAATTAGCTGGATGATCACACTTGAAGAGCTGAGGTCAACGTCTCGATGTTCAAGTGGAGAGCAGTAACTAGTGTTGATCCTTGGGGATCAGCATTGGGATTGGCACTGTTTAAATTCTTTGTTGATGACATGTACAGTGAGATTGGGTGCACCGTAAGAAAGTTTGGCAACAACACCAAGCCATGTGATGCAGTCAACATGCTACAGGGAAGGGATGCCATCCCAAGAGACCTGAACAGGCTTGGGAAGTGGGCCTGTGTGAACCTCATGAGTGCAAGGTCCTGTGTCTGGACTGGGGCAACCACAAGAACAAATATAGACTGGGCAGAGAGTAGATTGAGAGCAGCCCTGCAGAGAAGAACCTGGGGTTGTTGGTTGATGAGAAGCTCAACATGAGCTGGTAATGTGAGCTTGCAGCCCAGAAAGTCAACCTTTTCCTGGGCTGCATCAAAAGAAGCAGGGCCAACAGGTAGAGGAAGGTGATTCTCCCCCTCTGCTCTGCTCTTGTGAGACCCTACATGGAGTACTGCATTCAGCTCTGGGACCCCCAGCACAAGAAGGACATGGAAGTATTAGAAAGAGTCCAGAAGATGATAAAAGGGCTGGAGCACTTCTATGAAGACAGCTGAAGGATCTGGGGTTGTTCAGCCTGGAGAAGAGAAGGCTCTGGGGAGACTGTATAGTGGCTTTACAGTACCTAAAGGGGTCCTACAGGAAAGAGGAGGAGGAACTCTATGCCAGGGAGTGTAGTGATAGGAGGAGTGTAGTGATAGAACAAGGAGTAATATCTTTAAACTAAAAGAGGCTAGGTTTATATTAGTTAGAAGAAGTAAATTATTTACTCAGAAGGTGGTAAGGAACTGGAACAGGTTGCCTAGGGATGTTGTGGATGCCCCATCCCTGGAATTGTTTAAGACCATGTTGGATGGAGCTTTGAACAACTTGGTCTAGTGGAAGGTGTCCTTGCCTATGGCAGGGGGCATGAAAGTAGATGATCTTTAAGGTGCCTTCCAACCCAAACCATTCCGTGATTCTATGATTCCATGATTAGTGGTCCTATTTTTAAGTGTCAATGTCTGGTTAGAATAATAAGCATCTCAGAATGTAAAAATTATTCTGTCTATATAGGGTGAGTATCAGGAAAATGTAGTTGATCATGTGTTTCATATATACATAATGAATACAGTATAGGAATATGAATATGTATGTATATTCCTAGCCACCTCCTCTGAAAAAAGTTGTTTTAGCCAAGTATCTATTTGATTCAAAAGATTAGAAGTCTTGATACTTGATAATGACTTCTTGGGAAGTTTAGGTAAAATAACGATTATCACTAGAGTTAAAATCAGAAATTTGACTTATTATGGAAAGAATCCTTAGATATTTTATTTTATTTTATTTTTTTACAAGAATGTGTTACTGTTAATCATGTAGCTTACATGAAACAATATTAATGTCCAGTCACCAAATCCCTTATGAAGGGAGTTTTTGAAATGCTATCTGATAGATGTTCAGTAGCCCAGTGAAAAAAAAGAAGCTGTCATCAAGTCAGTTTTACTGAGGTGATTGATGTGATGCTGACATGTTTAATGACATTTTCTCAGCCATAAAGACTAGAAGAAGCGGGGAAATTATTATATGGACTGCAAAACTCTTCCTTTATTATACAGAATTCTTTTACTACTAGGTCTGAATAGACCTCACCTCTTGCCTACTTGTTGTGGCTTAACCTGGCTGGCAGCTAAGCACCACAGAGCCGTTCGCTCACCCTCCCCCCTCCCCCTCTGGGATGGGGGAATCAGGAAAATGAAGCCTGTGGGTTGAGATAAAGACAGTTTATTAGGACAGAGAAAAAATAATAATGGTAATAGTACTACTATTAATAATGTGTACGAAACAAGTGATGCACAATCAGCTCACCACCCGCTGACCAATGCTCAGCCTGCCCCCGAGCAGCCGTCCCACCCCACCCTGGCTAGCCACCCCTATATGTTGTTTAGCATGATGCAGATGATTTGGAATACCCCTTTGGCCAGTTTGGGTCAGCTGTCCTGGGTCTGTCCCCTCCCAGCTCCTGCTGCACCCACAGCCTGCCTGCTGGCAGGACAGAGTGAGAAGCTGAAAAGTCCTTGGCTTGGTGTAAGCACTGCTCTGCAACAATTAAATCATCAGTGTGTTATCAACATTCTTCTCATCCTAAATCCAAAAGATAGCACCCTACCAGCTATTAGGAGGAAAATTAACTCTATTCTAGCTGAAAACAGGACACTATTCAACATAATTTTGTTAGTGGATCTGAAAACTGATCTTTTCAGTAATCTAACATAGCGCTTAACATGTGTTAAAATGAGAATCCTACTTGCAGTAGTGAGATATAATTGTCATTGAAGACTATTTTTTAGCTCTAAAGAAAGCAGTTTAGAAAGAGAAAGTTCAACTTTGACCCACACCCAAATCTTAGAATGAAACTCTGCATGGATTTACTTTCTGAAGTGTTTTTTTTTTGTTTTTTTTTTTTTTTTGAGCTACTGCCCATCTGAAAGATCAGAATGTCTCTAAATCATGAAGTTCAGATTTGTGTTTCTATTTTGTAGCTTAGATCCATCTTTTTTCTATTTTTTATTTTCTATTTTCTATCTATTTTCTGTGTGGCTGAATGCCTGCATCGGTGAATGAATTGTCTCAGAAAAGCACCAAGCTTTCAGGAAAAGGGTGGTTTTTATCTGTTACATATTGGGAACAACCAATCTGTCAGCCTCATTTCAGTGCCTGGTAAAATCATGGAACAGATCCTCATGGAAGTTATGTTGAAGTTAGGGAAGACAGGGAGGTGATTAGAGACAGAAAATAACAGTCACCAAAGGCAAACTGTGCTTGACTAATCTAGTTGCCTACTGCAACAGAGTGACTGCTTTAGTGGACGAGACAACTAATACCAATAACTTGGACTTCTGTAAGGCCTTTGATATAGTCCCTCACAAATTCTTGCCTTTAAGTTAGACAGATGTGGATTTAATGGATGGACTATTAGATGGATAAGGAACTGGCTGAATGGCTGCATCCAAGAATTATGGTTTGATAACCAAGTGGAAACCAATGAGGAGTGATGTCCCTCTGGGACAAATACATTTTAATATTTTCATTAATGAAAGGCAGTGGGATTGGGTGCACCCTGGGCACATCTGTGGATGACACCAAGCTGAGTGTTGTAGTTGATACACTAGTGGGAAGGGATGCTATCCAGAGGGATCCAGAGGGACCCTGACATTCCTGAGAAGTGGGACCGGGAAGCTCAGCAAGGTCAAGTGCAAGGTGCTGCACCTAGGCTGGGGCAATCCCCAATATCAGTATAGACTGGATGATGAATAGATTGAGAGCAGTCTGCAGAGAAGGATTTGGGAATACAGATGGATGAAAAATTGGATATGAGCAGACAATATATGCTTGCAGCCCAGAAAGCCAAACATCCCGGGCAGCATCAAAATAAGTGGAGCTATTGGCTTGAGGGAGGTCATTCTTCCCTTCTACTCTGGTCTTGTGAGAAAATATCTGGAGTACTGTACCCAGCTCTGAGGTCTGCAGTACTGGGAAGACATGGACTTATTAGAGCAGGTCCAGAGGAGGCCCACAAAAATAAGCAGAGGGCTGGAACACCTCTCCTATGAAGAAAGAGGGCTGAGGATGTTTAGCCTGGAGAAGAGAAGGCTCTGGGGAGACCTCTACTGCAGCCTATAATATGTAAAAGGAGCTTATAGAAAAGATGGAGAGAGACTTTTTACAAGGGCATATAGTGACAGTAGAAGGGGCAGTTGTTTTCAACTGAAAGCAGGTAGATTTAGGTTGGATATAATGAGGAAAGTGTTCACAGTGAGGGTGGTTAAGACTCTGGAACAGGTTGCCACAGGTTGTGGATGCCCCATCACTGGAATTGTTCAAAGCTGGGTTGGTCAGGTCTTTGAGCAATCTGATCTAGTAAAAGATATTACTGCTCTTGGCAAGGAGGTTGGACTAGACAATCGTTAAGGGTCCCTTCCAATTCAAACCATTCTATGATTTTCAAGATTTGTGGATAATCTATTAGTGTGTTTGCCTGTTTGTTTGTTTTGCTTGCCTTTTCCACACAGTCAAAAAATCATAGAATGGTTGAGGTTGGAAGCGACCTCTGGAGGTCATCTGGTTCAAACCCTCGTGCTGAAGTACCTAGACCAGGCTGCCCGAGACCAGTTTAAGCATCTCCAAGGAGGGAGACTCCACAACCTCTCTGGGCAACCTGTTCAGTGCTCAGTCACCTTCACAATCAAGAAGTGTTTCCTGATATTCAGATGGAAGCTCTTGTGTTTCAGTTTGTGCCCACTGGTTCTTCTCTTGTCACTGGGCACCACTGAGAAGACTATGAATGTGCCTTCTTTGGTCCTGTCATCAGATATTTACATATATATTGACAAGATTGCTTTGAGCTCTCTCTTTATGGTGAACAGTCCCAACTATCTCATCCTTTGCCTGTAAGAGATACTCCAGTTGTTTAATCATTCTGGTGGCCCTTTGTTGCACTTTCTCCAGTTTGTCTATGTCTCTCTTGTATAGAGGGGTTCAGAATTGGACACATTATTCCAGGTGTGGTCTCACTAGTGTTGAGTATGGGGAAAGGATCACTAACATTTACCTGCTTTTTGCAAAAGCAAAGCTGCTTTCCAACTGGTCTGCCCCCAGCACATAATGGTGATTGGAGCTTTCCTCCCCAGGTGCAGGACTTCTCCTTGTTGAATTTCATGAGATTCCTATCCAGCCTTTTCTCTAGCCTGTTAAGATCCCTCTGGATGGTAGCACAGCCACTAGGTGTATCCACCACTCCTCACAATTTTCTAACACTATCCATTCTGATACCTGTTATGTGTGATTTGCTATGTCCAAGGGCAATCCTTTTAGTATAGTATCTTGAATTTCCTCTGAAGTATTCGAGGTAGGAAAAAAAAAAAAAAAAAAAAAAAGTGGTGTACTTCTTTCTTTTGCTGAACTGCTATTGAGCTCTGAAGATGTGGTGTTTAATTTCAGTGAAATACAAGACCCTTATTTCCAAGATGTCTATGAGGAAGGAAGTGATGCAAAGGGTGTCATAAGGGGCAAAACAGTTAAGTTCAAATGCTGTAATCCAGATGCTATGGCCTAAACTTTACTGATATGTTTTGGAATAGAATTTCAAAAATTCAGAAAAGCAAGAATTTGTATCTAGTAGCTCAGTGTTCTAAAAACATCTTATTACTTATACTAAGCTGAAAATTGAATAAAATTATCATAACACTTTTAATTAGTCTAACAGGAAAATAAATGGATGAAAACTAGTAATATGATATGTGAAGATTCGGAAGAGAATTTCACAGGAGGAGGCAAAAGAAGACAAAATAAATTTCTGATGTGGAAGAACACATTTTTCCAAACGATTTTAAATAATAATTTTAAAGGTATTAGCTGACTGTTTTACAACTTTACTCTTTCTTTTGGTTATAAAGATTCAACAATAATTCCTTTTCATCCTTTCAGTATGTTCTGAATTATTTACAACATTTTTTTTTTCTAAGCATAATCACATATTCATAATATAATGACCTTAGGTTGATCACCACAAACAACATATGGAAAACTTCCTCGGTCATCGGTATGTTAAAGTTTAATACAATGTGTTCTGAATTCTGCTTCTGTTGGTATAAGCAATAAGCACTTAGGCTATAATAAACTAACGGAGTGTTGTAGATTGTGTTTTCAGGACACTATCATTTTGAATGCACCAGAGTTCCTCAGCACTTTCTTCAGCTAAGACATTCATGTCAATCATCCACCTTTTGGTACATCAGGGTTTTCATTAGTTTTATAACTGCCTGACCTTGTGCCAGACTTGAGCAGACAGGTAGTTCATAACCCTTTACTGTCAGAATTAGCATTCATGATACTACTTAAACTGCAGAGCAAATTTAGAGTTCATTATTAAATGAGGCATATGTTACTACACTTATAACTGATTCAGTCTAGTTATTTTTAGTTTGACCTTTTCTGTATTCATCAAATCAGCTTTGAAATAGACATTGAGGTACCCTTTACCGTTAGTTATAAAAATTCTTGGAGATGATATTTTTATGGATTTTTCTGGCAAATTTTCATATTTCAGTGGGCTACTGATATAGTAAGTGTGTTACTTTTAGCTTAAGTAAAACAAAATAAGCTGGAGTCATGTGGATGTTAATGATCATATTCTTCAGCTGTGTCATCTCTCTTTTCCTTTGCTATTATGCTGAGAACTGAAAGGATAGCACTGTTAGTTCAGATGGAAACTTCCACTAAGGATGATAAAAAATGTGTGAAGGTAAGAGTGCACAGAGTATTGAACTTCATTTAGTCATAGGGTAGCTCCACAGGTAAAATTTCCCCATTGTTATTCTTATTTTCTGGCTATCCCATAGTCTTCTTTCTGAGGTATGGCACTGAGAACAGAGACACTAAAAATTCAAACCCACTGGAACATGACAGGTTTAAGAGTTTTAAGAACTGTTTTTTCTTTTTTTTTTCTTTTTTCTTTTTTTTTTTAATATTTATTTATTTATTTATTTATTTTCCTTTTACTGCTTTATGTTTCTAAATTCTAATATAGAAAAGACATCTAATGAGAAATATGTTGAATTTCTTTAAACTTATTAGGGCACTACAAAGCCTTCATCCTTAAAATCTCTTCTAGGCCTGAAGAAAAGCTTACATTTATCACTGAAGACCTCAATGACCAGTTTTCACTAATGCAAAAAAGATAAATGTTCTCCTGATATACTAGGTTACATAATTATGAAAATATTTTTATATTGAAAAACCAGAGTATTAGCAAATATATTCAGAAGTGACATATTTGCATATATAGAAGTAAAAAATACATTTTAATTTAGCAAAATTTTAAATACATACGTTTACTTTAAGCTTCACCCACAGTCCTAATAACGGTACATGACTGTTAATGCATTTGGAGAAATGCAAATACTTAGAAACTTACTAAACTATGGTTAAAGCCTACATTCTTCTTGTCCTGCCCTCTCCACCCTGTTTTATTTTCCCATTTTTTTTTTCTCCTTTTTTTTTTTTTTTTTTCCCTAACAAGTTTGGCTACCAATCTTGTAATTACAAAATGTGCGAGTATAACCGGACAAAAGTTTTAGAGGTATTTAAATGTCCAACTCCCACAGAAATCAGTAGGAGCTGATTTTAAAAGCCTAGTCAGTGCTATCATTACACTTGTGAAACATTAAGGTGTGGAAACTACTGCAATTTATGTTGAACAGAGAGTCCAAAAATTGCATCCTCCCATATTTCATTTTGGCAGGAACAGGGCTAACTCATTGTCATGTATTAATTTTGTACCCTATGCGTGCTGCTATGCTATACAACTGCATACAAAAATATTTTGTTGAATTGACTCTTTGGGGCTTATGGAAAATGAGAAACCTATATATATATATATGTACGTATGTATATGTATACGTAAGAATTATAATACTGAAGCATCGTGTTTGAACTTCAGTTTACTGTATAAGGCAGCAGAGTAGTTCATTCTCTTAAAAAATGCTGTCTAAAGTTGCTCTGCCATGTTCTGCTTTCTGCATAATACAGAAGACTTCAGTTCATATTCAGCATGATGAACTTAGGTACCTAATTAAGACAGACTGACTTACCCTCTGGGAGCATTTAGAGACACCTGTCTTTCTTGAGAGAGTGTAGGAGTGTAGGAAAATTAGACCAGTACTAGGATAGCTAGTTTGCCTCCCAACACTATACAGATGAACTATAGATGCATTCTCATTTTATAGTTAGGTGCCTATTAGAATCCCATTGAACCTGGCAAATAGTTTTCTTAGAGTTATGTTGTGGTATAAGCAGGAAGGAGGCACACTGGGGCAGAATTTACTACACAACATTCTTATATGGGGAGTCAGACTTGATCACAGACATAATCATTCTTTCATAGGAACCCATTTGCACAACAGAATAGAAACATGATGAATGATTACTCCTCTTTCATTTACCTAAATGCACTTTTTGCTTGCCTTCTTCCCTCTCCAACTTCTGTTTTGTGACTATTCAAACATCAACTGAAGATGCTTCTGGCATGCTAACTAGAGGGAAACAGGTTGATTTCTACTCTAATTACTTATTTTACTGATTTCTTCTTCAGCTCTGTGTGTTTGTTCAATTCCAGATGCAGAAAAGCCCATTTTTCACCCTTTTGCATATGTAGGAATCTCCCAGAACACTTTAAGTGCCATAGTAAAAACATAAGTAACACAGAATATTCAGCATAAAATACTTCACGGTTTTGCTTAAATTTTTGTCAAGATTTGTACATATGTTACTACAATGTTTCTTTTCAGCCTTCTAGAGAGTTTTAACTTAATAATATATATCAAACTGCACAACAACTTGAAGACATGTAAGAATTGTTATTAGTTGAGCACAATTTAAGGAGCCTTGCTAACGTTTTCTATTTATTTTAATTTCTGCAGAAATATCAGTTTATACAAGAATAAAACTACTTCTTAAAATCATAGATGGAAGAGTTTGTAACTAAGGCACCCAGTGTACTTTACCTAAATTTAAGGAATCCCCTCTACCACCAGAACAGAAAGGAACAGATCTCCAAACAGCACTCCAGGGTGCTTAAGTTTCTTGTCATGAGTTCCAGAGGAAACCAAGGGTGTATCCTGGAGTGCATACTATGGACTCACCCCCCACAAGCTTCATCAGAGGATAGATGCTCAGGTTTCCTATCTAGTTCAGCTCCTTAGAGAAAGAAACAGGGAAAGAGGGAAAGAGGAAGAGAGAGAGGGAGAAAGAAAGAGAGGAAGAAAGAAAGAGAGGAAGAAAGAGAGGAAGAAAGAAAGAAAGAGAGGAAGAAAGAGAGGAAGAAAGAGAGAGTGGAAGAGAGAGTGGAAGAGAGAAAGAAAGAGAGAGTGAGAAAGAGAGAGAGAAAGAGAGAGAGAAAAAGAGAAAGAGTGAGAAAGAGAGAAAGAAAGGAAGGAAGAAAGGAAAGGAAGGAAGAAAGGAAAGGAAGGAAAGAAAGGAAGGAAGGAAGAAAAAGAAGGAAGGAAGGAAGGAAGGAAGGAAGGAAAGAAAAAGAAAGAAAGAAAGAAAGAAAGAAAGAAAGAAAGAAAGAAAGAAAGAAAGAAAGAAAGAAAGAAAAAGAAAAGAAAGAAAAGAAAGAAAGGGAAAGAAAGAAAGAAAATTTTCTGTTCGGTTCGATGTTGACTTACCTTTCTGAGCCACTGTGGTACCCCAGCAGAATCCTCAGGCCTCCATCAGACCTCCCCCGCCCCGGGAACTGGTTGCATTATATCATTCCTCACATGTTGCAGCCTTCTTTCTCTCTGGACCAAAAAATGTAATCCATGAAGACATTCTGGTTTATAAAAGAGAATTAAAGCCAAAGACAATTGAACTTCAGATTATAAGAGGAAAAATAGCTACAGAGAGTGTGGGACACAGGTGAAAGCTGAACCAGTGTGAAACAAAACAAAACATTCCAGTGCCTCAGAGGGCGGTGAGGCACTGGAACAGATTGCCCAGAGAGGCTGTGGATGCCCGATCCCTGGAGGTGTTCAAGACCAGGTTAGATGAGGACCTGAGCAACCTGATCTAGTGGGTGGCATTCCTGCTTATGGCAGGGGGGTGGAAGTAGATGATCTTTGAGGTCCCTTCCAACCCAGGGCATTCTATGATTCTAGGATTCTATTTCTTAAAGCTTATGCTTAAAGCCATTTACTATGTTAACAATAGCAATAACAACAACAACAAAAAAGTTACTTTCCTTCTGTGACCAAAAGCAATGTGTAAAATATTGATGATAATCTGTGATTGACCAGATTTTTTATTTATATGTATAGCAGTAAGAGTCCTATGATCTCACATCACAGGCTTTAGCTGCAGCTTTTTCTGTAAATTTCCCCATGTGCTCAGACTAGAGTTCCAGGAACTAGGAATCACTCAGCTGTGGGAGGTAACACAGTGAGTGAAGAGCTATCACAATATGCCTGTTACAAAGCTATCTTGAAGATGAGATCCCTGTTCAGGCAAGGTATTTCAGAGTCAGAGTTCTCCTTCCCCCCCCCCCACCTTTTAACATGGATGAAGGAGAGTGAAGTGAGAGTAGGTCAAAAGAAAGTCAAAAGTTTTTACTACAAAATCATGAGATTTAGGTCTGTTCTTTCCTCTTTTCTTCCCATTCTATGCAGTGACTTCCCTGAGTGTGTTCCAAAGAAAAAATAGCAGCAATCACATCAATTTGGGAACTGTGTCCGAGTACATACCTGTGGGTTGAATTGAGGAGAGAATAATCTGCAGAAATCATGCCTTTATCTCAAACCATGATGACTTTGCTGACATATTCTTTAAAACTGGATTGAAGCCAGACCTCAAACATGAAATTGAGTTCAAAAATAAAGATTTTTGTTTGTCTGTTTTCCATTCAGAGTGGAGTTTAAAAGTTTACCTGATCTGAAGTAGTGAGGTTTTTTTATGACACCATTTTCACTTTGAAATTCAGATTCTAGAAAGGTACATAATTTCAAAGCATCTATAGGCATAAGCAGAGCCAATTGGGCTCAAAATAACAGGATGTAGGTGCAGTGACTGCTAGAGACTCCTAGATGTTTTGTTTGTTTTTATTAACACTGATGATGAACTTGTGGTTTTTATAGGCTATGTGGTATCAACATCCAAAGATTTAGAGTAGCTAGACAACTTAAGGACAGAAGATGAGAACAAAATTATAGATTTCATCTCTAAATGTCACAGTGACTCTTAATTGGTGAACATACTCATTTGTGGGGAGTATTAAATGAGACATTGCCTTAGAAGACCTAAAAATGTAGTTACATTTACTTATGCAAGATTCTTTCCTTGACTGAATGGATACATAAAAAGTTTCCTTTCTAACAGCATATCTTCCATATCTGGAAGTGATAAACTAAAGGAAACTTAGCTGGGTAGTGACAAGCAGGTGAAATAATGGATCTATAAAATAAATGGCAAAACAATCATATCCTTTCAGTTGCAAGCTTTCTAATGTGGCTGATTAAGTTGGCATATGTAGAAAAAAGTAGAACAGAAACTTCACAATTTATTTATGTATCAATACATGAAGGCCAAATGCAGGAGCAGGGTGAACAGCACATCTATTTATTACATATATATATATTCATATATATGCATACATACCTGTATTTATCTGTACATAAAGTACTTTAATGAACACATGAACAATGATGATTTTAAACAGCTTTCACTAAGCACATGAAATAGTTAAAGGAATAACAGTATGTGAGGAAATATATATGATTGCAGATACAGAAATGATCTGGAAACAAATTCCTACTTACATGAATATCAGAAATATGGCAAAATATGCAGCCTTCTGAAAGGGAATACATTGTTCTTTGCATTCCCTCTTTCAACAGTCACCCTTGCTCAAAACAAAATCAGTCTTTTTATTGTTTGTGGGAGGTTGTTTGGAGATCTGTGCTTTCTTCAGGTGTTGTATGCCATGTAATCCTATTAAACAGCATGAGATTATGCTATTCTCATATACAAATCTTTGCCTACAAGTACAAAAATCTACTTCTAATTTGAAATGCTTACTTAGTAAGTGTTCTTGTATCTTGCAATTTAACTGTTCTCTCTTTAAAAAGAGCACAAGTATGACAGGTTCTGACCGTAAGTAAGGCTGATAAAATGTTCTGTTTTAATTACTTATCAGTCATAAATATTATAAGCTTTATTATAAGAGATTTCTGCTTCAGAAAATTACATTTTTTGGCCAGAATAAAAATGTTATCTACACTTATAATTTAAATCTTTCGGATGAACACAAGTATCATAAAGATAAGCTGTTGTATTTTGCTGACTCCGTGTAATACTCATATTTCTACTCTCATTCTAATGGATGCCTGACAATACTGCTAGTGTTATGACTCCCTATACCCAAACAGTTATATATCCTTTAAAAAACACACAAACAAACAAAAAAACACCTGTAACATATTGTAGGTAAAAGGTAATAATTACTACAGTGCCTGGAGGAAAAAGTATCATGAAGCAGCAGTATTACAATACCTATAAGCTACAAGACAACACAGACATATTTGTGTTAACATCACCCAAAAAATTTTCCATGATAATTTTGTATTTCTTTCTTTCTTTATTTTTTTTCGTCAAGAAGTCCAATGTTTATAAGGGATAAAAGAAAAAGTGTTCTGGTTAAGTTGAACTGGAATACTTAATTTGTGAGGTTAAAAATACATTTTTTGTCCATTCTTTTTAGATCTGTAGAGGACCATTGTCTTTGAAAAAAAAAAAAAAAAGGATAAAAATGTAATAGAGAATTAACAGTGGGTGTCAATAAAAAATACAATATATATAGTATAAGATATTGTCTTACACAGTGTCCTTTACACAAGTATCCTTACACAAGTATCCTTACACAAGTATCTAAATGGAAATGTTAAGATGGATATATATGAGGCAAATTAAGAAAGGATTTAGATATTGTTAGTAGTTTATAAATACTCACACCCATTAATTTTAATAAATTAAAAAAAAAAAAAAGGAAAAATAGCAGGTGCATAATGGTATCCTTGAGAGCATACATTAGGAAAGCTAGAACAGCAGGGACATTAAAGCACACTAGTTTAGATAATGAAGTCAAATAAATTGTCTTCATCATTGTGCCTTTATTGTCACCAAAGTACACTGTGATAAATGAAACAGACTTGTCTGATGGAAATCATAAACATTCATATTTAATAAACAGTTATTAACACTTTTATAACATTGATGTTTTATGTTCATTACATGCTCATTGCACTACAGCAAGTTTATTTCCTGTTTCATTTCTGCGCTGTCATTGTGTATTGCAAGTCTATGCAAGACAGGTCTATTTTTTATGTTCTACAGTACAGTATGTAAGTAACGTTCAGATCTTAATGGAAGTGTCACATCATTTCGAGATCAAATTATCTAGTTTTAACAGCTAAAGAGAAACAAATTAATCAGGAAAAAAAAATAATAGAATACAAACCAGTACAAATGTTGTGGTTCCCAAGTTGCTGACTGAAATACACAGAGGTCATATTTGCCATTTATTACTTTATATAGAAGTCATAGGCTTACTGGGATTCTACATTAGCTATCATTAGCTTCTGGGAAAGTGCATGGCACAAGTGAGTTTAATTGCACAAATAACAACATGGATGCTTCGTATTTTTTTAAAGAGGTTATTAAGTACTGAGAAACAGAGATCCAGTCAGACACGGAATATTTAATATGATTTATAGGTAATCCTTGCCTTTCTAAAAAACAAGATATTCACTTCAGGTAAGTAAGGCTGGTATCTCCTACAAAGCAACATCACAGTGTTCTGGAAGATTCTGGGTTGTTTGGCCCTATTGCCTTACATATACCTTTTTACATTTTCTGTCAATGGGACTAAGCTACGCAATGTGTCTTTCTTTTTCAGCATACTTCAGAAGTAAAAGCTGCCAGAAACAGGACATTCAGTCCAATTGTCTGAGACTCATAGAATATCTGTTTATCTCTCCTTTCTGCACTCCGAATACTGCCTAAGTTGCTCATTAGATCAAACCCAGCCATTTGCAGTGAGCCATGGGGTTTACAATTACTTATTCAGGAACACAGCAATAAAGACAAAGATATACAGACTCTGTTATTAAACACTATGTGTCTTCAGGGGCAAGCCAAGAACATCATTAGCACATACTATAAACATACTACTGACAATTTATGTCAACCTCAATTGTTAAATCATATACGTAAATATGATTTTTTATATTATATAGACTTATCTATGTTTATGTTTTTGTTTTGTTTTGTTTTGTTTTGTTTTGTTTTGTTTTGTTTTGTTTTGTTGTAGATTTGAGTGTTAAATACTGTACCTCTTCCTCTTCAGGCATCCATCAGGGATCTTATTATTGGAATCTTAACAGATTTAAAGTCATACAACCATGCATCTCTGACGCTATCTTTAATGCTTTTTGTTCTACAAGGGAAACATTACAGAGTTTAAACTGTGACATGGTCCATTTTGCACTATTTATTGATCCTAGAGCACAGTTAGACATCTGCTATTTATTTGTCCTTGCTTTGTTACTGGCCATGCACTTTTATAAATACATGCAGGTGAAGAAGATTTGATGTCATTTTGGTGGAACAAGGTGGATTATAATGTAAATCTCAGTCAATAAGCACTCTGATGTGCATAGAAATGGAATTTACTAACAAATTTTTTTTTGTTGTTTTAATTTTCACTGGAAAAAAATCTGTAGAAATTTTATAAATACAGAAAAAGCATAATGTCTCTTTTAATGGTAACATAAAATTTGTGAAAAAAAATGCATCTCTGTTCACAATAACCATCTATATTAAATAAAATTGGAAGCATAATATATGTTCAGTGTTTGCACATAACAAAACCAATGTAAACTGTTTAGAAAATTAACAATCAAATTTCTGCTGTGTAAGAATGCTCAGTAACCAACTTCAGATTAATTTTCTTAATTGAAACTAATTCCAGTAGTAGTTTATAGTTGAACAGCACATGCTCAGGATGTCATTTCTTATCCAGGATTTCCCCATGAATATAAAAGATGTGTATTTTAAAGTAGTTGAGAGATTAATACTCATTAAGGATTAGTGGATTTTCAAACTTCATCTTTTATAACAATTTTTTGGAGTTAGTCGATTAAAGACCCTGAATATCAAGCTGTCTTTCAAAAAGCAACACAGATATTCAAAAAGGTTATTTTGGACTCTTCCAAACTCCTCTGGAGGATCAAAACAGTACACAATGAATTACCACAGTAACTCCTTAATTTTGAGTGGATAACAGTGAAAAGTATTTGAGAATCTATAAAACAATGTCTTTTTGTTTGTTTGTTTGTTTTTACTATTGCTACTGTAAAGGATGTAAAGTTTACTGTCTGAGATTTCAGACAATTTCAGCTCAATTGCCATGCAGGTGGTGAGTTGTGGTAACCATCTCACATATAAAATAAGCTTCTTATCTTTATTTACTTGCCTTATTTCTGTTCCTCACTATGCATACACATCTGTTAAGCCACCTGTTACATCTTGTTATAAATCTCAGTTGAAATTTCTATTAGATTTTCAAATTATTTTTTTCTGCAGGAACTAAAAAATAGGGTCTTGTTCTTCATCTCTTGATGGAGCTCCAGATTAAGAAGTATTGTTTGCCACCCAGTGTAACTCATTCTGTATGACATTAATGATTCTACTTTACCTTGATATGTTGCTTTTAACCCGGAAGTTGGGTATATCAGGGTCTAATTCTTACCTAACAAAGTTTCCAATTTTATTGGAAATTTTTAAGATTCAGAAAACCATCACTAGTATTTTTGATTTGTTCTCATTGTTAATTGTTTTAAAGAATTATTTTGTCCACTGTGAAGTTGTCTGTCTTTAGCTTCTAACCACTATTTCCTGCTGTGTCTTGTTTGTCTCAACAAAAAGCCCTTTGTATCCAGAATTGTCTAACCACAGAGGAAATCAAACATTTTAAAAAGTCATCCTTTCCTCCAAAGCATATACAATACGGGCAGGAAGTCCTCAGCCCGGACTGTATCACTACTCAAATGTAGTCACACTGAATTGCATTACTCACTAAGGTAGATGTAGTCTGAATCATCCATGTTCCTCTGTAGCTGAAGGATGGAGAAAGGCACCTTTAAGATTAACTCAGAACTTCATTTGGCTGAATGACCCTTTGATTTTGCTGAATGTGCCTAATTGAAGCAAATGAAATTAAACTGAGGTATATTCAAGACTTAACTAACTTCTAATCTGTTTAGTATCTATAAAATAGAATTAATGCAGTTTATCAGAATATCATACAGTAACATGACAAACTCCTCATAAACATCTTAATATTTGAATCAGAGCAATTGCGTTTTTCCATAAAACCACATTGACTGTTAGATTTACTATCTTTATAACCTCCAGTCAAATATAGATATAAACACCATCTGATATTACTTTTTCTATTATTTGCTTAAGATTTTGTTCATGCTAACAGGACCACTTTTACTGATTATACCACTTATTCTTTCTAAACACTGTAACAGCAGTAATACTCTCCCATTCTTCTATAATTTCTCCTACATTCGAATAGAAAAAATATCTTTCAATCTCTTCATCCCACTCTTGAATTGAGGATAACATGAAAGGTGTTTGCTGACTGAAAGTTGACAGTCCAAATATGCTTTTAACGATGTATGTGGAATTGGAAGTATTTCATTATCTCCATGATACATTTTTATATCCAGATTTTTTTCATAAACAAAGTAAGAATTCTCAAGATTTCTTCCTTTTCTGCATCATCATTAACAGATTGCTGTCTCAGACTAGTAATAGGCTTTCAGATTTGCTGGGATATTTTTTTATCTGGAGTATATATATTAAAAGTCTTATATCTGTTGTCTTCATAGCTTATTCTGTTATTCATGGACTGAACTTTTTAAAATAATTCAGGTTATTATTTCCATCCTGTTATTTTCATAGGTTGAAACAATAATGTCAACTTTCCAGATTTTTAAGTTTTCCTCTTTAGGCATTATAATTTATTTGTTAACAACTGCAAAACATATGGTGTAACCAATACACTTTACATAGACTGATAATATAAAGTACCAACAATAAAGCAGGTACAAAACCCATGTTCCCTCCCACTGCTGTTTGTTTATGGATTCATAAAGGACTCGTATTTTATAGTATCAAAAATCAGTATAGACTTCTGGTTGTATAGACTATCAGTATAGACTTCATTTAAGAACCTCACACAAGGTCCAGGCCATTCAATAATTGGTGATAAATTGTTTTTCCACAAAAATTGGAAAAAAAAAGAGACGAAGGGAAGAGGAGAGGAGAGGAGAGGAGAGGAGAGGAGAGGAGAGGAGAGGAGAGGAGAGGAGGGGAGGGGAGGGGAGGGGAGGGGAGGGAAGGGAAGGGAAGGGAAGGGAAGGGAAGGGAAGGGAAGGGAAGGGAAGGGAAGGGAAGGGAAGGGAAGGGAAGGGAAGGGAAGGGAAGGGAAGGGAAGGGAAGGAAAGGAAAGGAAAGGAAAGGAAAGGAAAGGAAAGGAAAGGAAAGGAAAGGAAAGGAAAGGAAAGGAAAGGAAAGGAAAGGAAAGGAAAGGAAAGGAAAGGAAAGGAAAGGAAAGGAAAGGAAAGGAAAGGAAAGGAAAGGAAAGGAAAGGAAAGGAAAGGAAAGGAAAGGAAAGGAAAGGAAAGGAAAGGAAAGGAAAGGAAAGGAAAGGAAAGGAAAGGAAAGGAAAGGAAAGGAAAGGAAAGGAAAGGAAAGGAAAGGAAAGGAAAGGAAAGGAAAGGAAAGGAAAGGAAAGGAAAGGAAAGGAAAGGAAAGGAAAGGAAAGGAAAGGAAAGGAAAGGAAAGGAAAGGAAAGGAAAGGAAAGGAAAGGAAAGGAAAGGAAAGGAAAGGAAAGGAAAGGAAAGGAAAGGAAAGGAAAGGAAAGGAAAGGAAAGGAAAGGAAAGGAAAGGAAAGGAAAGGAAAGGAAAGGAAAGGAAAGGAAAAAAGAAAATGAGGAAACTAAACTAAATATATAAATACTTACATGCAGACGTGCACATTTGTGTGCTTCTATGTATATTTGTACACATTCTTTAGGTTATATGAGGTTTGTTTCAACTGAGTAGACAAAATACATTTAAGTAGTTTGATAACGTGATGCTATGTTGTTTGGTAAACTACTACATACTTTGTTCTAAGTGGGTTAGTGTTCTGGATACTGAAAGGGACCTGCTGGACAACAGGATGAACAAGAGTCAGCAGAGTGCTGCTGTAGTAATGAAGGCAAATTGGATTCTTGGTTGTATCCACAGGGGCATTACTAGTAGAGATAGAGATATAATCACCCTACTCTACTCAGCACTTGGAAAGCCACACGTGTCGTACAGTGTCCATTTGTGGTCTGCACAATTCAGAAAAGATGTAACAAACTGGAGAGCCCCCGAAGGAGGATCATAAAGATGGTCAAATAGTTGAAGAACCTGTCCTGTGAGGAAAGACTAAAGAACTTAGACCTTTTCACCTTGGAGAAGAGAAGGCTCAGCTGGGTCTAATCATAGTTTTCCAGCACTTAAAGGGCAACTACAAAGAGACAAGAGACAAAGGTTCTCTCTTCACAAGGAGACACATGGAGAGGGCAAAGTTCAAATGGTACAAGCTGCATGGGGAGATATTTTATCTTGATAAAAGAAAGACTTTTTTTTTTTTTTTTTTTTCTAATTCTAGTGAGAACAATACACCTCTGGAACAATGTCCTTAGGGATGTGATGGAGTCCCCATAACTAAAGATTTTCAAGACAACACACCACAGAGTGCTGGATAATCTTGTGTAGGCACCCTTTTCCATGAAAGGCTGAACCAGATAATCTTTTAAGATCCTTTCCAACCTGGACTGTACCATTTTATGATTCTATGTTCTCTGAATTATTCAGTTTTTGTATCGAAGCAGTACCAAATTACAGAAGTAATCAACTGTTCTGCTTAGCGGAAAAAATGCTATCACCAAACATAGAAGAAGACAATGTTAGTGCAAATTACTGCAAATGTAAAGACTAGATTATTTCCTGACAGAAGAACTACATGAGAATGAAGGTACAAATAACAAATATTTTGAGAGTTTTTGAAAACGTCATATGCATATTTAGACTTTTTATGGTTTTCAACCTAAATTTTGACACCAATCTTTACTCTTCACAAATCAAGTCATGTTTCACAAATCAAGTCATGTCTAAAATGAACACCGTATCTGAGTACATATTGTAAGCTCCACATTACTTTTTTTTTTTCATAGTTTTTAGCAATCAATGTTATTTTAAGCTTCATAGTGTGGCATTACTTATATGAACTTTAAAGAAACTGCATCCTGAATCTATGCATATTTCTACTCATCTGCTTTATAATTAATTTGGCAAAGGAGCAGATAGCTCAATGAGTACGCAGGTGAGGAATTTATCCGCCCAAGGCTGTGTATAGAGTAACTGGTGCATAAAAGTCCTTCATAAATTTCATCATGATTTTCTGGTCTCAGGTGTCTCAACCAAATTTCAGGTCTTCTCTTCCTTGAGATGTGCTAGATAACTCTTTTTGACAATCACCATTCACTGGAAGATGTTGTCCATTATGATACTAGCTCTTAAGCCACCCTTTGCAATTGGAGGTTGTAACCTGTTCTCCTTCAGATATCATCCATAATGTGTTGGAGCTTTATTATCATGCCCTAACCCCTTAATGCTTGGCTTGGGATATTTGTGGGGTAAAGACTTCTGGTTATCTGGTTGTTTTGAATTAATCTTTATCTTTAGGTGGACTAAGAGGTAAAAGGCAAATAAAAATATTAATTTACAGAATCCAAGATATAGAAAGTAATTACATTTTTCCTTTTTTTTTCTTCTAATTTTTAAAGAAGAAAAAAATCAGAAAAATATATGCTTGATCTATGTATACTGTCATTAATTTAATCTGAAAAGTTCATTTCCTGCAGCCAGATACATTGCAGGAGACACTTCCCTTCCAGATATTTTTTACAGAGCTTTTGACTCTTTGTGTTCTGTGCCTCAGATTACGTTGCTTCTACAAGTGACAGTTAAGCCTAAAATCTTTTATTTTTTTTCGTGATTCTCCATCTTCTTTCTAATTAAGTTTATTTATTTCTGCCCCTCCACTCCCATCCTCTCATTCCAGCACTCCTTTAACATCAATATATTCCATAAATTAATTTCTTTATTGAACTGTTAAAGTATAAATTAATAATTTATTTTCTTTGGAGATGCATATACTGCTTTTTGAAACCATCTGTACTTGACTGGTCAATTAGCTCGATGACTAAAGGATAAATTAGATAGACAGTTTACAACTTGCGGTATGAATGCTCTCTGAACTGCAACAAACACAAAGTAAAAAAAAAAAACATGGTTGGTAAGGACCTTTAGAAGAGATATAATCCAGTCCCTTGCTCAAAGTAGGATTAACCTCAAAGTGAAGTCAAATTGCTCAGAGTCTTGCAAGGGAAGTTTTAAAAATATAGAGAGATTGGATAGATTCTGGGCAGTTTGTTCCCATGCTTACTGTCACTGGAAAACAACTTTTCCCTTTGTATTTAGTTGGAGTTGCCTTTTCTGCAACTTGTGTTTAGTCCTTTCACTGTACACCTTTGGCAACAGTCTGTCTCTATATTCTCTGAAACTTCCACCTCCAGATAGATGAAGACAGAAAATTAACTTAGGTTTCTATTCTCCATACTAACCAAACATAGTTCTCCCAGACTTTCTTGTGTCTCACCTGCTACAGCCCATATTCATCCTAATCTCCTGCCATGGAACTTTCTGTAGTCTTGACAGTGCTTTTCTTGTACAGGGGACATTTCTCCAATTGCAGGCTCACACATGTCAAGTAAGGCAGCAGCACTACTCCTACAACCATTTTCCCTGACCAGATGGTTATGCCCTTGATAATGCAAAGAGATCTGGAAGACTTGTCCATGAGGATCCAGTCCTCATACGGATACATACCTTAGTTTTTAATAAAACCAAACATCACTGTAAATTGACCACTTTGCAGTTTGAGATGATTTCCCTATCAAATCACTTCCTTAATGTATATTATGCCAATCCTAACTTGGAATATAACTGAACTGAAATTAAATGGCCTTCAGCTATGAATCATTTGTCCCTGAGGAGGGAACCTGGAATTATTCAGGAGAAAGAAGAGTTCCTAAACCTTTTTGTTTGTGTCAAAGTTTTCGTGTGTACATAGGAAGTGTGACAAAACTTTTAGCAGAGAAAATTGAGCAAAGATAATAGAAATTTTAGGAAACAGAAATGAGATAACAGAATCACAGAATGTTTGAGATTGGAAGGGACCTTTGGTCCAACCCCCCTGCTCAAGGGGTGTCACCTAGAGCAGGTTGTCCAGGACCATGTCCAGACAGCTTTTGAAGGTCTCCAAGGAGGGAGACTCCACTGCCTCTCTGGAAAACCTGTGGCAATGCTTAGCCACCCACACAGCACAGAAGTGCTTCCTGATGTTCAGGTGGAACCTTTTTTGTTCTAGTTTGTGTCCATTGCCTCTTGTTCTGTCACTGGTGTCCCAGTTTCAGCTGAGATAGTTAATTTTCTTTGGAGTGGTTGGTTTGTGCCGTGTTTTGGATTTAGGAGAAAAATAATGCTGATAATGTTTGTTGAGGTGTTTTTATTTTGTTTTTACTTTCTCACCGCTCTGATTTGTTAGTAGTTGGCAATAAATTACGTTAATCTCCCTATGATGAGTCAGTTTTGCCTGTGGCAGTAATTGGTGAGTGATCTCCCTGTCCTTACCTCAACCCATGAGCCTTTTTTTTCATCATATTTTCTTCCCCTGTTCTTTTGAGGAGGGTGAGTGAGAGAGCAGCATGGCGGAGCTTAGCTGCCCATCAGTTTGAACACCTCACTGGATTTTATTGAACTTGCTGCTTTCCCCATTGTTGGCACGTATCTTAATGATATATGACACTATATGAAGTATATTTTGTTATATTTTTTTTTATAAATACCTATATTCTCACATCCTCCAGGATAATTCATGTTTATATAGAAAAAGCAAACATTTGAATGGGAAAATATTTCCATTTGGAAAAAAAACACAAGTGGAGATTATGCCCCCAGTCTCCTCCACAGATCATGATCCTCCAAGAAATTGTTTTTTTTTAATGGTGCACAGATATTCAAATATCCCATGACACATCATTCCTGTCACAAGGAGATGGCACTGTGGTATTTGTTCACAGGTACAGTTCAAACTATATGATAAAAGACAATCTGAAGCATATGTACTAAAATTTAAAGGGTGTAATTTTTGAATTCTTTTGTTCTGGTTTAAGATTTTTTTTCCCCTTCTTGACAAATCCCAAAATCTTCCTATAGGAAACATTCATGTTTTCAGACCAAAGTTAACCTTAATATACAACGCAAGTTGAGCTAAGCACTCAATCACCTTCTGAACAGTCACGCCTTCTTTAAAAGGAATCATAAATTTCAGCTTATGATAATTTTATTATCCCCAGCCTATTACTAATATATGCATGATCACACCTCTAAAAATAATTTTATGACTGGCTTACTCATCAGCTTCTACCAAACTCTTGCCTTCAAAGCAACACCATTTTAAAAATATTTACCCAAGCCTAATGAGGACTTCATGCCTAAGCCCTGTTTGCAGCAAATGTGTAGGCATATGTTCCAAAATAAATCTGAAAATAAAAGAATTGTTAAAAAATTTATGAAAGTGATGATATTTGGCAGAAATGATTTTCTAACTAGAAATCTTTGATACTTTCCTTTAGTTGTCTATTAATATAGAACCCTAAAATAAAAATTCATCCTTTTTTGAAGAAAGAAACAGAGTATCTTCAGAGTTGTTTCAGAGACCATCTGAGACAGCAGGCTGAAAAAGGTATAAATTATAAACTGACCAAAGGGATATTTCATAACATATGAAATCATGTGGAACAATAAAAACTGAGAGGGTTGGCCAAGGGGGTGGCCACTGCTCAGGGACTGGCTGGGCATTGGTTAGTGGATGATGAACAATTGCAGTGTGCATCACTTGTTTTGTATATATTATTGTTATTATTAGTGTTATTGTTATTAAGGTTGTTATTATTAATAATAATATTAATAATAATTTTTGCCGTCCTTTTCTGTCTTCTTAAATTCTGTCTTCTTCTCAACCCCAAAATTTTACTTTTTTTTTTTTTTTTTCTTTTTTCTGATTCTTTCCTCCATCCCACTGTGGGGGACTGAGCAAATAGCCATGTTGTGCTTAGCTGCCTGCTGTTGCTAAACCACAGCTGGAAAGAGCCTGGCTCCATTTTCTTTGAAATCACTCTTTCAGATATTTATAGACATTGACAAGATCTCCCTCCCAAACCTTCTCTTCTCCAGGCTGAACAATTACATCTCTCTCAGCCTTTCCCCATAAGAGAAGCGTCGCAGTCCCTTGATCATTTTGGTGGCCCCATGTTGGACTCTTCCCAGTACGTGCATGTCTCTCTTGTACTGGGTGGCCTAGAACAGGATAAAGTACTTCAGATGTGGCATCACCAGTGCTGAGCAGAGGGGAAGGATCACATCCCTTGACCTACTGATGATACTTTACCTAACGGAGCCAAGAATACTGTTAGCCTTCTTTAGAGCAAAGGAACATTGCTGATTCACGTTAAAATTTGTGCTCACCAGGACCCCCACATTCCTTTTTGGAGAGCTGCATTACATCTGCGTGGCCCACAGCATGTACTGGTTCCTGTGTTGTTGTTTTTTTGCCTCCACAGGTGCAGGACTCTGCACTTCTCCTTGTTTAACATCATGAGATTTTTGTCAGCCCATTTCTTCACCCTGTCAAGGTCCCTCTGAATGGCAACCTGCCCCTCTGGTGAATCTGCCTCTCCTCAGTTTTGTGTCATCTTTCATTTCAGTACATACTAGACCATAGAAAATTAGAATGATTACAGTGTACTGGACATGATAACTAGAAAGACAATCTTTTTTTCTTATACCTTGGGAATAAAATCTGTTTTATCAAAAAAAAAAAAAATACTGTGCATGATCTGTTTGAAGTAAGGGCAGGTTACAAATACATACATAAAACATGCATATTTACAGTACAGTTAAAAGTGTCTAATTTTGAGCACACTAGGATAAATTATTCTCTTGGTTCTTGTGATAACATTCACAAATATATTTCTTATGTACATTTATTATATGCATATTTTTGTGTAGAAAATGTTATGTATAGTTTGAATTCACACTTCTTTTTAAGATGAAAAAATAATTACTTTTATGGATAAGTGTAATAATTATATATTTTAATAGCTTTTAATAGCTAGCTTGAGCCAGCTCACTTTCTGGAAGACTTATTTTTTTTTAACTTTACAAATGAAATGAAATGAAACAGAAGTATATATATATATATATAGTTACTTTATAAGGGTAACAGGCAAAAAGTTTCATAGAACTCCTTAACATTGTCCATGTATTTGCTCATAAATTTGCAAAACTGTCTCTAGGATCTGTAATTTTGGATGACTTTTCCATCTAGGGCTGACATTTTTGTTATTCATTTGTTTGGGAGAACAAATGATTTCTGAGGAAAAGAAATAGACACAGCTTTGCATGTTAAACAACTGTGGATACTTTCAACATCAGGAAATTCTTGTACTTCTGCTATTTGGACAAGGGATGAAATGTAGCAGAGCTGGCCTTCATATCATGAATGAACATTTTTTTCGTTTCACTGTTCAAACCTTTGTTAATGAGGAATATGTCTACCTGAGAAATTTAATTTCCACGTGAATTGTCAAAACTTCACAGCTGAATTCATGAAAAGGTCCACCTGCCTGAACGGATGCCATCCCAGGCATGGATTATGTCTCCCATTTTCAGATCTTACCTTCAACTTAGGCACTCTGGGTCCCATTACTGGATCTGAGAACAGAGAAGTTGCTCTTCTGTATTCCTTCTCTCCTCCAGAGCTTCAGCAGCACAGAAGAGGAATCTTCTTGAGTTAAATTCAAAGGGATATCATTAGGGAGAGGGACACTGAGGCTAGGACAGGAGCCAGATAAGAGATGTGTGAAGAAACTGGTCTGAGGGATACTGAACCCCACATCACTGGAGGATGGATGGAGGAGAAAGCAGGCTTCTCTAAAGAAAGACATCTAAATAAAAATCTCAAAGGGGCAGGGGGGTGGGGAGGAATGGGGGGACTACAAACAAGTGGAGTCTTAAAGGACAGCAGTGTATAAAGGAAAGAACTGAAAGCGGCTAAGTTCAAGGGCTATTTCCTTCTGGAAACTGAACAGATTGTAGTGTCCAACTTAAACATCTAAATAAAAGAGGACCAGAGTGTGATTTCAAGATGTGGCCCCCTGATCATTCAGTTTTACTATAAGTTTACAATTCACATCAGGTTTGGATGGCTCCAGCTAGTTTTGCCTAAAAGAAATCTGCCAGAGAGAACATGTTTTAAGCAAGGACATCAGTTGTTCTGTGCCACTTGGTTTCAAAGCAAGGTATTGTCTCTGCATGTCTTTTATGTAGCAATTACTGCAGTTTCATTAATCGTGTTGACAGCAAATTCTTACAACATTGGTATGAACTAAGATACTCCTACACTATTACACTCAGTTATTAAAAGCTGTAAAGTTTCTCACCCTGTTGATTAAAAATGTATATGCAGATATGTTTTCACTGTGTTCAGTGTTTCACTGAGATTTCTGTGTTCTCGGTTTGATATCAACAAATGAAAAATCAAACCCTTCAAGCACTGAAATGTTAAGAAATGTAAGAATTAAGGTGACTTACAAGAGTTGGAAATGTTTGAAATCAGGCAATATGTGAGGCAAAGAATTCCTAAATAGTAATTTTATTTCTAAGAATTTCTAACAGAGACCCATGATTAAGAGAGTGAATATTGGTTTGAAATTTCTTCTTTTACACAGTAGTTTACATATAATCTGAAATTACTCACTTATAAAAACTTTACACACTTTTAAATTTTACTTAAAAAAAAAAACAACAAACAAAAAAACACTTTCTGATTTCTCATTGAATGCCTGACTTTAATCTATGACAACTACTGAGAAAAAGGTCTAAAAAAAAAGGAACAAACACAGTAATGAAGAGAACAACAAAATGCTGGACTTTTGGAGTCAAAAATATTAGCCATCAAACCTTTAAGTCAACCTGGAAATATATATATATATATTTCCTATCTAAACATACTGAAAAAAAAAATATTACTTATAGGTTGAAGAAGGAATATAGAAATATATGAGTGCTTAACACTGGTGTCATGTCTTCTGCTTCTTATTTGTTGCTTATGAGCTGGTCTGGATAGCAGGCAGGCTGAGAAGAGTATCTTATAGATTGTTTTATTATGTAGTATCCCATTTTCTGTTCCTCTCTCTTTTCCTTCTTTTCCTTCAATAAGAAGAGACAGAACAACTATTTTGTAAGCCATTTGATTCTCTGTTTGCAAATGAAAAGGTATAGTTCATTGAGTATCAAGTCATTTTTATTTAATTTCCTCAGGTTTCTCTTTGAGGACTTGCACTAGATGACTAGTTGCTGAACCTAACTCTTGCTTCTGCCTGTCAAAGCCTGGCAGAAGTGTTATTCACATTACTGGACTCAGACTAGCAGATTATCAACTTTACGATCACTTCGAGTTCGTCTTTCTTAAATTTCCATACAGCACGTGCCTGATCACTCATATTTTATCACTTCAGGGTTGGTAAATTCATTAAAATTTTGTCTCACACTTATATTTTGGTGAAGAGTTTATCCAGTTCTCTGTATTTGAGTGATCTCTTCCCTCAGTTTCATCTCTGCCTAGACAACTGGAATTCTGTATACTTATCCTCATTTTTATTTTCCTTGTTTTGGTCCCTATTCACCATTATCTCTAGTGAAAAATAAATCTAATTATAGCTTCAGTTTTTGATCCACAGTAAGTTTGTTTAATCTCATTTCAATTTTCACAGTAGATTGTCTCCACTTCTGATCTCTTTCCTCAATTTTTATTCTATTGTTGTGGAACATCAGATTTATTATTGTTATTACTTAATTTGCGATGTCTAATACAGGATTTTTTGTGTTTCTCAAATCCTCTACTTTTTGTTCTGTAACACCTACCTTCGTGAAGTCTAGCTTCCTAATCAAATGAGATCTTTTTCCATCTTTGGCTAAATATTTGCCAATTTACCTTTTTAATATTTTTTGCATTTCTTGGATGAATCATTATAAATTTGACAAAGCATAAAAGTTATTAAATTCCTGCAAGTTTCCAGAAGGAGGCAGATATGTAGTAGCAGAAGATAATTATTAATGTTCTCCATTCAAGTAAGGTTGAAACTTTTTCAAGGATACGGATACTCTTTTTGCACTCAGTCACAGAACAAGGTTTCTCTACTGGCACTTCTGCTTCTAACGGTTCTCTATTATTAACCAACTGCATGTTTCAAATGTTTATTCATAAAACTGATCTGAAGTCTTGCCTTTTAAGCACTTTCTATGCTAAGGGTAAAAACACTAGACAATTTTGACATCATTTAGTTTTAAAATATTCCAAAGTTTTTTCGTTAATATTTTCATCATTTTCAGCTTTGTTGACTTAAAATATTACTTACTTGTCTTTCCAAAGTGTGCACTTTGGCAACTGGATATTTGTTTATTCTTCACTTTAATTAAAACTAGTTATCCTTCATTGCTGACACCTTTTTTGTTTCATGGGCTATGCTATGTCTTCACAACTTCAACTAATCAAGACCAAAATGACGTAATTTTTCATCGGTATAGGTGAGTATTTGATGGAGAGACAGAGTAGCTGTCACATCCACGACGTGAAATTTGGCTTCTCCCATTTTTAATCAGTTCTTCCTAGAATTTAATAACCATACTACATATCTACATAAGAGTCCTGCACCAGAAATGACTGTATGTTCTGGCAATTTAATCTCTATCTAAGAAACAATGACCATCAGTGAAAATGTGGCCTATGTTTGGACCATACGTAGCTGAATTGAGTCTTTGGTCTTTCACAGTAGTAGCTGTTCTGCTCTGCCTTGGTACTTGACCTTCTCAAGTCTCCAGTCTATCACATTTGTTTGTTTCAAAAAGACTACGATGTGGAGTTTCCTTCTCAGTGGATTTGGTGCTCATACATTTCCAGAGGTAAGTTTTCCCTACTTGTCGAGCTATACAGCTCGATATTTGCTGGATGCAAATTTTGAGACATTTTATATTACCTCCATATTTTGATCTGAATTGCACTGTTGCTTCCTGACATCCTGACATCGTGGTCTCCAAATTGGAGAGAGATGGATATGTTGGGTAGACCATTCAGTGGTAAGGAATTATCTTGAGAGTCGCACCCAGAGAGAGGTAGTCAATGGCTCTGTGTCCAAGCGGAGGCTGGTGATGAGTGGTGTATCTCAGGGGTCTGTCCTGGGACTGAGCTGTTTAATATCTTTATCAATGACATAGACAGTGGGATCGAGCGCACCCTCTGCAAGTTTGCAGATGATACCACCCTAAGTGGTGCAGTTGATACACGAGAAGGAAGGGATGCCATCCAAAGGGACCTGGACAAGCTTGAGAATTGGGCCCATGTGAACCTAATGAGGTTCAACAACTCTAAGTGCAGGGTGCTGCACCTGGGCTGGGGCAATCCTGGACATGAGTACAGACTGGGAGAAGAACTCATTGAGAGCAGCCCTGCAAAGAAGGACTCGGGGGCTCTGGTGGCTCGACATGAACCAGCAGTGTGTGCTTGCAGCCCAGAAGGCCAACTGCATCCTGGGCTGTATCAACAGAGAGCATGGCCAGCAGGTGGAAGGAGGTGATTGTCCCCCTCTACTCTGTCCTTGTGAGGCCCCACTTGAAGTGCTGTGTCCAGGTCTGGGGCCCACAGCACAAGAAGGATGTTGATCTGTTAGAATGGGTCCTGGTATGTAAAATTATGTAAAAAAATAATTTTCTCTGCCTGATTCCCTGGTATGTAAAATTCCCTGGTATGTAAAATTAGATAATCACATTATCTAATGTGATAGTAGATTAATAATTAGAAAAAAAAAAAAGCATTTTTTATAGTAGTTTTAGTGAGGCACATGCTTATGTGATGAATGTCACAGGAAGACTTACAGAAATTATTGAAAGAGATGTATTTGAGCAATGTACAGTAGATAAAACAGGGAGCTCTGTACACAGCTGTAAAGAAAACACAGCATTTTTTCACCATAAATTTATTGAAAGGAAACTCTCAGAAAAATGAATGTCTGCCAGAATAAATCACATATCTGTCATATTGCATCTACAAGGCAAAATTAAATGAAGGTTGTATGGTAAACCTTAATTTTACTACTATCCAAACTTTTTACTTTGTTACAGTAAACTTGTCTCTAGCATTTACTTTATTATTTATTTATTTGTTGTTGTGTGTTTTTATTAACTAGTATAATATTGGGGCTGAATTATAGTCTCATACCTTTCTACAAGACTAATCACTTGTTAGATGTATAGAAAGGTATATATTAGGAACTAGAAATCAACTTAGGAAATATTGCAATGCCTGATATTTACTTACTATTAAATCACATGGCAAAAATGTTCTTAAGTACTTGTTTCCCTTTGTACTACAGCACACAGCAGCCTTTAGAACTCATGTAACAATCGTGCTCATATTAATGATAAAATCTTGTTCATTTTTTTGCTCTCAGCTCTCTAGTTGAAAGTCAGTTTCAGAGCCTTAGTAGTTTAATGTTAAAAGCATTCTTCTAATTATAAGCCTAAATGCATTCATGATCTATCTGTATAAAGTGATGCATGATATAACAATCACTTTTTGAGTGCCTGCTTTATACTACCTGATTTTTCAAGATGGCACATACAAACTCAATGATATATAATGAGTGCAGTCCAAAAAATGAACACTAAATATTAATTATAGACTGTATTGAGTATTCCATCTCATCCTTTTCTAACTTAATATTAGATCCTTCAAGAAATTCCCTGGTAAATTGACGTTTCCCAAATGTAAGAGTACTCCATGTGAGCACTCAAGCAAAGATTCAGCTAAGAGCAACCTCTCTAAATGCTCTTTATTTTGACGCTCTTTCATTCTCAGAAAAGTAATACATTGGTTTAGCATTAGATTTTTTTTTCTTTCTCTTTCTTCAATTCATTGCGCCTTCCTTTTGAGGTTTTAGTGCCAACTTGCTTATCTCAATGATTCTACGATGTCGTGAAAATGTTAGAAAAGTTGTTTTTTTTTAAGTCATTTTTATTCTTTACTAGTTTAGTAGCAAATTAGAGCAAATTGCTTTTTCTGTGAGAAAATGTGTGGTTGAATTTCAATGATAAAGAGACAGAAAGACAGATACATAGTACAATATAATTTTATGCCAAGGTAGAATCTAACATTCATGCATATGTGTTTGTGTGTGTGTACCCTTTCAGGTCTTCCACTAAATTACTGATATTTTTAGCTACAGTCCAGAATGAGTGTCTCAGTCACTTCATAAAATAACTGAAAGTGTTAGGTGCATATTGCATGAAATATCTAATTTTTTACTATTTGGGACTATTAATTCAAAGAAAAAAAAAAGCATGTAAATCTTTTTTTTTTCTTCATTTAATACTACATTGTTTGTGATATTTTTTTCTCGAGAAATACCATAATACACTGCCCCAGAAAGTTTGTTTTCTATATGAAGCTTGTTTTGCAAATTGTACCTATTTGTATTGTTGTACTTGCAATAAAGTTCTTATGAACACAAGTCATATCCCTTCCAATATTTTCCATAGAGTTCATTATTCTAGCGCTGAACAAATTGCTCTCATCAGTTTCTGTTATGAACCCTGCTGTGTTTCATGACACTCCTCTGCATTGGCTAGGAATAGGATGCCACATTTTTTCAAAGTTGTCTGCTCAGTTTGTTAATGAGCTGTAGTTTATATTGTGCCTTAAGAAGGTTGTAGACCACTTTCTCTTACCATTGGCCATCAGTGTTAATTTACCTGCTGGAATTCTTGCACTGAAGTCTCATGTGGCTTTTGGATCAGGGTGAGTGGAGAATTTCAGTGTTCCCGATGTATTTGTACAGGCAAAAATTTATATCTGTGTGCAAGTATGGCACAGCTTGCAGAGGAGTGATACGCTTCTTTTGAGTGGTGTGAGTTAGCAGAGCAGAAACGTCCCATGCATCTTTTGATGGAGAAGAAAGAGTAGAAGGAAGAGCAAACCCTGAGAGGTGACTTCCAATTTTTTTTTTTTTTTTTTTTGATGATCCACAGAGAAGAAAGGGTTGAGAAAACTTATATTTAAGATCAATGCCAAGTCAAATGTACATGCCTGATGAATTCGATGAGAAAAATCCGTGAGTTAATCTAATGTATTATTGTATGCTCATAGAAGCATATCCTCTTTATCCCCACAGTTATATTTCAATTGTTTTTAGTTTTGAGAGTATTTTGATCTTCCATGACCCTCTTCTATGAAAGAGGAGGCTAATACTCTGAATCCATCCATAGTAGATTCCATTTTGTTTTATTAAGAAAAAGATGGGGACATTTAAAAAAAGAAAATATTAAAGAAATTGAAAGCTGAAACTTTAGCTGTTGTCTGAGGTTATATTTGGTTACCACTGCTCTTTTTAAGATGCTTTGAAATAGAATGACTGTTGTCAAGACCACCTTGCAAAGGGCAGTAAGTAATTCAGCAAGAAGTTGCTGGTAATGTTATTTTTCCCAGAATTTTCACAATTCCTAACATTAGTACAAGAGGTTTCACAATAGGACCACAGCAATAAAACCAGTCTTTTAATGTAATGGTAGAAATATTCAGACATTTCTTGTAATGACCAAGTAGAAAAATCAGAAAGTGGAGTGCTTGTAATGTCAATCATTTAAAAAAATGACTGACGTTGCTACTTGTTCCACAAAATGATAGTGAAGACATTTCATTAAGTGACTAAAAAAGTGGTAATTTTACTGAAGTTTTTTTTTTTTTTTTTCCTGTATATACAGGCAAAGGGCTACATATTTGTTCACATTTATTCAGGAGGAAATGTCTCAGAATATGTTGAAGAGGTGAAAAGGTTAACTTTCTCCATAGTAATTCAAGCACATGGATCATAATGTCGATGGTGAGAAGGAAATTAAGTCTTTCAGATGTCATTTGTGGTCCTGCATATAACAGGGATAAGTAGTTTTATTAGAATCATTACCAAAGAACAGTTTCAATTAGTAGAAATCAGGCAAAACAGATGGAAATGGGCATAAGAAAATAACTGGAGAAAAAAAAAAAGTCAATTGTTTATTGTAACAAAGTGCATGCTATGCAGCAGCTTTATTGGGTGGTAAGCTTATCAGACCCCAAAAGCTCACAACAGATAACTAGATTTCTAAATGTTTGTCATGGGCCTTTGCTGGACTTTCTCCAATGTGTCTTTGTCTCTCTTGTAGTGGGGAACCTTAATCTGGACACATCTCTCCAGGTATGTCTCACCCATGCTGATATGAGTGGAAGGACCACCTCCCACTAACTGTTAGCATCTTCCAAATAAAACCATGGAGGCTGTTAGACTTCTTCAAGGGAACACTGCTGGCCCATAGTCAATTTATAGACCAGGACTGCCATGTCCTTTTCCACCAATCTGCTTTCTAACCATTCAGCCCCCAGACTGTGCTGGGGCATGAGGTTATTTTCCTTAGGTGCCAGACTTGGGATTTTGCCGTGTTGAACTTCACAAGATTCTTTTTGGCCCATTTCTCCAGCAGAGCCATTGAGGTCCCTCTGAATGACAACACACCCATCTAGTGCACCAGCCACTCCTCCCTACTTTGCATCACCTGAAAACTTGCTAAGGGTGCATTTTGTACCAGAATCCAGGGCTCTAATGAAGAGGTTATACAGTGCTGGGCCCAATATTGACTCTTGAAATACACTGTAACTGGCCTTCAGCTGGGCTTTGTGGCGCTGATCAGTACCCTTTACACCCAGCAGTTCTGCTGATTTCAGTCCATTTTACTGCCCACTTAGCTACCCTATACTTCATCAATCCATCGATGAAAGTGAGACAGTGCTAAAAGCCTTACTAAAGTCAAGGTTAACTTGATATATGTACATACCCTGCTCTCCCCACAGCCACCAAACTAGTCATTGCATCACAGAAGGATACCAGGATGGCCAGGCATAATTACCTGTTTGAAAACCCACACAAGCTCTTTCTAATTGTCTTCTTGTCCTATACATGCCTGGAAATGATTTCCAAAATTATTTATTCCATCACCTTCTCAGAGATTTAAGTGAGTCTGACAAGCTTGCAGTTCACCATATCCTCCTCCTTGATTTTCCAGAAAACAGGAGTGACATTTGCTTTCTTGTTCCTCAGGAACCTCACCCAAACACCATAGCCTTTCAAGGGCAGTCAAGAGTGGCCTTGCAAGGACATCAGCCAGCTCTCTCACCACTCATGGCTACACCACAATTTAAGTTCATTTATTGAGTTTCAAACTCAAAAACTCCTTGCAAACATAGCCAAATAAACTTGATCACTGTATCACAACAAAACGTTTAATATAACTGGGATTGAAAAATCTTTTTCTCCTTCACTAAACAATATTCAGTCTCAACAATTTAAATCAAATTGCTCATTTGCACTGCAGAACAAAACCAGAGCTCAAAGCTGCTGTGGTTTCCTAGCAGAGAAGTGATTGAAATTCTATGGGCTTCAGAGAACTGGTATTTTTACCAGGTTTTTCTTTCTTTATTTGTTTCTAAATATTAACTGAATTTCCCTCTTCTACTTTACACCACCCAAAAGACTTCAGGTACCACACTGCAGCAGGTAATTCTGAGACCACCTGTTTTGACCTGTGCTTGATTCCAAGGAGCTCAGCCCCAGACAGGTCAGTTTGATATGTGACCTGCTTGATTCCTGCCTGCTTGTGGTATCCAACTGAAAACAAATGTTTATTCAGCTACTGCAGTCAGGAAATTTACGGCTGAGGCCTAGCATACTGGGATCTGTGTGGCTGCTCTCACAATATGGTACTTTGCTACTTCCAGCTTTTCCTTGCTGAAGCACTATTGTTGCCATTGGCAACCACAGCCTGCTATTAACATGCAGCCGTTATTTTGCAGAAGTATTGAACAGTAGATGAAAATACTATTCAGTGGTAATTTGTAAACAATACACACTGTGAGCATCATCAAGGAAGCTTCTCTAGAAGAAAAGAAGGATTTAGAATCGAAGTATTTAGAATCAAAAACTATTCTGGACTTTGTCTGGGTTAAATTGTCAGACTTAAAAATACACATATAAAAAATATTTTTAATAACGTCATATATTATGTAGAATTTTCAGAAATTCAAAAAGAATCTCAAATATCCAGACTCCACTTTATCATTTAACTTCAGAATAATTAAACATCAACAAGATGTCAAGAGACTGATATGAAATGTTCTTTAATAATTTTCCTGGTACAGGTAGTCACATCACTTCTGAATGTCAACCTATCATTAGGGACCACAAAAAAAAAAAAAAAAAAGTAATTCCCCTAAGAGAGTAATTAACTAGAATGCCACAGCGTTGTTGGGATTTTTTAACTCATATTGAAGTCACTGATTGAACAAAACCAGCCTCTGTGGCAGAAAAAGTTTGATAAATTTTGCAGTAATAGTTTCTCATAAACTGCCTTTTGATTTGGGGAAACTAACTTTTAATCACTGGTAACAGACAGAAGTCTAGATCACCACATGTTTGGAAGCCTTTTTGACTAACCATGAGAATGATAGGATGGCTATGACTTGAGCCATCTAAACTACTCCAAATCTAGGTCAAAAGCTAAACATATCAGCATTTCTCTGTTTCACAAATTGTTCTTAATACTGAGGAATAATGGAATACATCAGAAAAAAATGAATAATCTTAAGAAGCAAATCAGATTAAATTTAAGAGCGTGAATTGATTTGAAAATTGAAGTTCACTTATAAATTCTGAAATCTTCTGAAATCAGTTAGAAATGAAAAACCAAAACTCAAGCTACCCATGTCTCAGTACAGAGGTGCTTAGCTAATGTTAAATGTCTACATTTTAGATGTTTGTATCAAAGATGATCATTCCAAGGTCTTTTTGCAGTCAACAAAAAGAAATAGGCCCTTTTAGGAAGTGAGTACTGTAAACAGTTTTAGGCTTCTATAGGATGAGACAAATTGTGCTCACATCTGTAAAGGAAGAATGAAATTCTACTTAAGTTTTCTTTTTTTTTTTTTTTTAATGTAATGTTTTTCCAGTTAGAAGAATGATACCCTGGCTGACTACAACATACCATAAGATGCAAAAAAGAAAATGGCTAATGCAATCTTAGGATATATTGAATGAGGTAGTAGAAATAGAACAATATGCTGAACTTATTAAATGCGGAGATACCTGAGATTTGACCTGAAATATTCTGAACAGAGCTCTCATGACAAAGAAACTGATCTCAAACTGAAAACTGTGCCAAGAAGTATCAATCTGTAAGTATGCATACAAAAAAAAAAAAAAGTTTTTTAAGATAAATTACAGCACTGGCATATAGAATCATAACTTGATGATGTATCTTTTTAGGGTGGAGATTAGAAAAGTATTCCTAATAATCAGAAGATTGCAGTATAGAATAACTTTTAAAAGACTTATTGCATTGGAATAAACTCTAATATAAAATTTCATCTGTTTATGAAATAGATTGTAGTATGTGTTTGTAGACAAAAAAGGCATTTGACTTGCTTGTCCAAGAGATCCAATCCTGTTAAGTTCTTGATATTGTATTCAGGAAATTATTGTATTATGAAATATTTCAAAGACCGCTGTGTCTGCAGAGATAACATGAAAAAAAATCATAGAATCATAGAAACAAAGAATATCCTGTGTTGGATGGGAAATACTTTTGCAAATATTAGTGGCTCATACGGAAAAGATTTAAGTAGTGAAAGTGGTATAAAATTGGCTGAAAATAGAAAAAAAAATCACATTAAATTTTGGCAGCCTTTAGATCTGAAAGAAAAGTGGCAGGGAAGCTTTATGATTCAGTCCCATCACTAATGAAAAAATATGGTTATTGTTGTAGGGTTTTTTTAATAATGAAAAGCTAATTTTATATGGACTGTTTATTTTTTTATCCAAAATTAAAATGTTAGTTAGTAAACGTTGAACATATTTGGTAATAAGTCGGATTTTCAATTTATATTTTAATACCACTTTATTTCATACTATAACTTTATTACATAAATTACATAAATTGCATGTGATAATTAATAGTATAAAAAGTTAGTATAACAGGCTGAGATTTATTTTACTGAAATCTTACAATTTAAGTGTAAGTTATATAATATGGGATTCTGTGTCACACTTTGGAGACCTAAACTTAGGCAGCAAATGAACCTAGCAGTATAGCGTTCAAGATCATAACACCTATATTTAGGTGTTTATATGTAAATTTGTGTACATAAGCTAGTTGTGTAAGTTGCCATGGAGATCTACGGAGATTTGATCAGTGCGGTGAATAGATCCTAAAGAGCTATTAAGCCCAAAGCCTTTAGGAGTGCCATTCCTAACCCACACATAAGAGTAGGCCATTTAAGAAACCCTAGAGCATCTGACACAAGATGTGAAGCAGCAACTACATGGGATAAGCTGATGCATTTAAAATGGCATTAAATGCCTAGCATGAGCATCTGTTGATTCCTTAGGGTGGTGAGTTAGTCAGACAGAGCCACCTCTGGAGGTGCCTGTCTTCATCAGTCATATGGAAGGAGTTTAGGTGATTTTAGGGAGTATTTAGGTGATTTCCTGTATGGTGGGGGATTGGATGGGATGGGAAAAGGAAGGCAAAGCAGGGCAAGACAGAAGAAAGTAGTTCAGACAGTTCTTGGAGATACTTCCCAGAATGTGGTGGAGAGATGTGAAAAAGAAGAATTAGGAAGGATTTTTCACTTCTTCAAGTGAAACTTTGTGGGATATTCATTGAACTTATCAGACCAGCAAGGTTTAAAACCAAAGGACCTTCTGTTTGCAACACAGGTAAAAATTGTGAAATATATTTGCACAGGAGGCTGAAGAAGCTGAAACTGACTAAAATTCATGGAAGAAAAATCACATGAAAGTTAGTAGGTATACGGGGTAGATACAATCTCCAGCTGGATAAACCACCTGTCCTACAGTAACTAAGAGCATGAAGTTTCACAATAAAAGGAAAAAAAAATGTAATAGAAGGTCATGAATTCTGGTACTTCCACGCTGCTGCTCTTCAAAAGAGCTGTTTGTTGAGTGCTACAACAGCCTTTAATCCACTGACACATGGGACACTGGTCTTTTACTTGACCCCAAAGGCTGTTTTCCAGAACCAAGGTAGGCCTCCTTCCTGACTTTCTATTGAATTTATTCAGCCTTGTGACATGCTCACTTATTGGAAATACTCTGAGAAGACAATACAGTCCAATCTGTTATTTTGTCACATTTTTCCTTTCAGTCCACTCTCATAATTTACCTCACCCTTATTTATTCCCTCTCTGTAGATACAGCTGTTGTACTTTCTAATATAAGTTTGTCTTACTGTACCACTCACTCTGCATTTATGTGCGCACACACATGCAGGTATAAGTCCATGCTTTTGTTTTTTTTTTTTTTCTTTCCATATAATTTCTTCTGTTCTTATAGCCATATCCTCTTTCCTGCTCAAAAAAAAGCAGAAACAAATCAAGCAAACAGCAGTACCATCAGGATGTGTATAGAATGAACGTAAGTAACCATGTAATTATTCTCAATCTATTGTCACTGGTCTTTATTGTTCTCACTTATTGTGAGATCTTTTACATTGTAAGACTGTGGACTCCTTGGGGAAAGGACAATCATTTCTTTTCTCTTTGAAATACCTTCACCACCTCAGGCACTTTGCAAGTAACAAATAATAATAATAACCATTAATCAGGTAATGGGATCAGTAGAAAGCACCAGTCATCAGCAATTAAAATCTGAGCAACTGTAGACAGGTTCCTACTTCAGAATTTAGAAAGTCTTTTCTTTTTGCTCCTTTCTAATTAAAAATTCAACATGTTCTGTCTATAAAACACAGAACCTCTCAAAAGGCTTTTATTTTTATTTATTTTTTAAATTTTATATAATTTTCTCCTTCAGACCGAAAGGATGAGCAAAATGTACAATACTTATATTTAAGTGAACCATAGTTTAAAATATATAACTGTTCTGTGACCATGTCAAATAACAAAGGTGATTATAACTGAGGTAATTTTTTCAGTCAAGAGCACACTGAAATTTCTACAGCTGAGTGTACATTACCAGAGGAGGTGAAGGAAT
This sequence comes from Anser anser, assembly GCF_964211835.1. Taxonomy (NCBI): domain Eukaryota; kingdom Metazoa; phylum Chordata; class Aves; order Anseriformes; family Anatidae; genus Anser; species Anser anser. Next base: position 178,844,125 of record NC_139720.1, on the reverse strand, counting down.
TTGATTTCATTAGTTGCTATTGAAATCCAATGAGTTTTCAACACCTAACTAGTATAATCAAGGATGACTAAATCCAAGATGACACAGCACTTCCATGCAGCTGGTAGCAAGAAATACTTTTATACTGTGGCTTGTCTGCACTGTTGGAAACAGAAAAATGAAGGCACTTTTGCTCTTTTTTTCCCCCCTGCGTCCTTTGTTCACAAAGGCAAAGCAATGTTTTCAATAGTATTTCCAAATGACCTGTTTGATATTAAGACTTTATTTTTCCCTGACTAGTAATGGCTAGGCATACAGTGCATTTTTGTTTATTATCCATTAATATCTTACTCTATTTGCATCTATATCCAAACCTTTCATATAATTATTCTTTACAGCTTTAATTATAGCAAGACACCATCTAATGTTGATGAAAAGCCTTTAATTTCAGTTCTAAGGCTTAGAAGAATTTCCAGAATAAATGGCAGAAAGATGTTCTCTTTATTACAAAAATTAAAGTGTCTTAATTGAAAATATTGATACAGACACACTTTAGGCAAAGATCGTTATGTAATTCTAATGGATACGTCAGTTTAATCTTTGAATACTTCCCATTTTCCTTAAGATCCATGTTTTTACTCTACTGTTCTATCATTCTTTCCTACATAATCAAACAGCTTGTTCTGCTTAGGTTTAGCTGTCTTTTTTGCTCCCCAACTTTTCTTAGTTCATATTTCTAATACTAAATAAATCAGAGAGTAAAACACTTGCATGCCCCTACCTTTTTTCATATACTTTCATTTCTACTAATTGGCCCTATGCTAAGATCATCAATTTTTTAACCTTGTTTTATACATAACTGTGTATAAGGCACATGTATGTAGTGGCTTTTACACATTTATATATTAATAGATAAAAACTAAGTGTCATACATAGATAATTTCTGAGAAGTAATTTCTCTTGAATGCCAAGTTTCACATTAAAAGGTAAAACAAGTGAGTGGGACGATGACAAGTAAAATTAATTTTAATTAATATTTATACACATAACAATTCCCATACAAATAGAGATATCATATGCTCTAATCTTGCTCTTTGGGGGGAGATTTTTGTTTGCTAACTCATTTGTAAATGTGATTACTACCTCTATGGGACAGTAGCTATAATTTATTTATTCTATGAGGCACATAGCATACCTCTGATTTAAAAAAACATGGATAGTTTCATTTCTGTGCTTCATATTTCACATGCTGTCCTGTCTTTCTCTTCCAATAGCATGTAGCTTGGAACAAAAAAGGTATTTTCTGTTTCTTTAGAAATTTGCTTACATAGCCTCCAGAAGATGTGATTAGAGCATGTGGTAGCACACTTGTGACTGGGAATTTATTAAAAAAAAAAAAAAAAAAAGTAGAGCCACAGTCTGCACATGAGGATCCTGGAGTCTCCGCTTTGCTATCATGGGCTTGTGCCTTGCAACTTCATTGGTGTTATCCATAAGTCTAGCTGGATTATCATTCTTTCATTCTGTTGTCATGCCTTGTGGTGAGTGAAATGACTGACATCCCCTCCACACACACATTCAACTTTATCGTAATTAGAATAATTTCTCATCTATTCACCAGAAAACTTGAAAAATTTCCCCTCTCACTGAAGTTAACGTGTGGATCATGCATAAGAAGTCATTCCTAAACTAACTGGTATAGCTGGACTAGGTGCAGTTTTATGGAAAGAAGCAGGTGGGGAAGGGTTAAATGGCAGTATAGCTTTTTCACCGTTATTTGAGAGAGATCAGATTTTCTAAAGAATCATAGAATATAGTGTGGTTTGTGTTGAAATGGACCTTTAAAGATCACCTAGTCCAACCCCTCTGTCACAGGCAGGGACATCTTTTACTAGATCAGGTTGCCTAAAGCCTGGGTAACCCAATTTTGGCAATTGGTGCTTATGGAAAAAAAAAAAAAAAAAAAAGTAAGAAGAACTAAATCCTCAGTTAATCCATTGCCTGCAGCGTAACCCTGAATTACTTTGTACTTCATGCTGTGGTGCTTGATATGTGATGTTTTTCCTTCTAACCCCTGGATCCTAAGTAATTGCTATGACACATCCTGTGGAGTTTGTTGGCACTCAGCTGCTAAGGAGACTGTATCTACCACATTGTCACTATGGTGCTGGGAGCGTGCTGTAACTCATCTGTGATCAAGGCAGATCACAGTGTGGCATACACTTGCTTCTTTCTCCATTAACCCAGAGATCAAGTAGCTAAACCATTACATTAATGAAAACAAGGAATGCCTTTTTGCTGAATAAATGATGTTGTGTTTTTTGTTTTGTTTTTAATTTTTGTTTGTTTTATTATCCTGCTTCAATTTGATATATTACAGGACTTCAATAACATTTGATTTACAACACTGCAGCCAGGAATCTTATTGTCAACATTAAGTGATGCTGTTGCAGGTACTGGTTTAACATACATTGCACTGCAGCACTGTATGCTTTGATTGTGACAGATTTTTGTTATACCACGCAGTGATTAGGTGTATATTGAGCAAGATCACTGAAACAGGTTATATAAGTATAGGGCTGATTATTACATTTCCCTATACAGCCTCACCTGCAGAGCCTCATGCTTTGCTATCTTTAACCATCATCTGGAGCTAGTGTTGAGTGAGAGTGTGCTGCAGGCTGTTTTCTTTTCACATGGGAGGAGACACTGATTTTAGCCACAGCCTCACCAGTTAGCATCTGAACTGTCCAAATTCTTGTTTCCTCCTGTAGTCTTTAAACAAAGACAGTGTTCTGATTTTATGACTAGCAGTTACTTCACTGCATGTTGCCTTGCCTTGGCCATGATACCAAGGATCTTGCCCCTTGGCCCTGCCCGTGGAGGGCAAGGTCACGTCTTTGTGAGGCTCTCTTTGGTCACACAGCTCCATCCATTGAGAAACAGTGACAATGGGGAGAAAAAGGTTGCTGAGGAAATGCCCATCAGATCATAAAGTGGTAAGAGTCTTGGTATTTGTCTCCTCTCCTAACTAGCAACTTACCATGTGTTCCTGAAAATCTTTTGAACAAGTTGATTTTCACCTGCCTGGTTATGTACTCCAGTTGTATTTCAAAAACAAAAACAAACAAAAAAACCACCAACAATGCTTCCCTCTTTACTTGAAAAGAGACTTCAGCATTTTCTTTATGGATCCTGACACTGGAGAGTGCCTCTGTAATTTCTTGTTCACTAGAGGAACATTTGTTCTGTTAACCCTACCTTGGTTGCCCATAACTGCTTGACCCCAGCATGTGTTAATTAGATGTATTTAGTCAAATACCAGTCAATGAGGTACTTTCGGTGTCTTCGGTACATTGTTTACTGCAAGAGTGGAATGTATGTTTGAAATGGGAAAGTGTCAGAACTCAGATCAATTATCCTTTCCTTCTGCTTCTTGTGTCCAGTTGCTGTCCTAAGACGGACCAAGATCCCTGATGCCTTCAAGTTCTTGCTTTAGCTCATCTGGTAGGTCTTAGAATATTAGTTACTGTAGGGTAACTTTAAAAATAACTTTACACTAATACAGACAGCAGCTTAGCAAGATGTATTAAAAATGACAGAAAATAAAAGGACGGATTGACTTTAGTTACGGTTAAGTAATCAGGACAGGTTAGAAGACTCAGGAATAAGAAATAAGCTAGACAGAGGTCGATAGACCCGTTCAGTTATGTATCAGACAGCTAATTTTTTTTTTCATAGCATAACATGACTGAGCAATAGATGTTTGCCTTACACAAATTAGAATAACTGCATATTAACAATAACTAATTTTATATAGACCAAGACAATTTTATATTAACAAGAAGATAATAATTGAGATGTTTATACCATGATACTATTCCCCTATTGCAGAACTTGTATTTATGCCAAAGTTCCCATCTGTAGATGTCCTGAGAACAGCACTGGAATGTAATCTTTGAATTTAGGGAAATTAGACAAGATTTCATCCCTAATAGGTTGGTCATGCCTTAATGCTTTTCATGATGAAATATAAAGATTTGAGTATAAACACCTGGTTTTTTTTCTCCTTATCAACTATTGATGCAATAACATTTCATAAGCTGTTTTATATATCACACAGAGACCTCCAAGGTCACCTAGTCCAACCTCTGACCTAACACTAACAAGTCCTCCACTAAACCATATTAGTGAGCTCTACATCTAAACATCTTTTAAAGACCTCCAGGGATGGTGATTCAACCACTTCCCTGGGCAGTCCATTCCAATGCTTAACAACCCTTTCAGTAAAGAAGTTCTTCCTAACATCCAACCTAAACCTCCCCTAGTGCAACTTTAGCCCATTCCCCCTCGTCCTGTCACCAGGCACGTGGGAGAATAGACCAATCCCCAGCTCTCTACAGCCTCCTTTAAGGTACCTATAGAGGGTGATAAGGTCACCCCGAGCCTCCTCTTCTCCAGGCTGAACAATCCCAGCTCCCTCAGCCGCTCCTCATAAGACTTGTTCTCCAGACCCCTCACCAGCTTCGTTGCCCTTCTCTGGACTCTCTCGAGCACCTCGACGTCCATCTCGTGGCGAGGGGCCCAAAACTGAACACAGTACTCAAGGTGCGGCCTCACCAGAGACAAGTACAGGGGACGAACCTGATCTCCTTCTATGACAAAGTGACGTGCTTGGTCGATGAGGGGAAGGCTGTGGATGTGGTCTACCTTGACTTCAGTAAGGCTTTTGACACTGTTTGCCACAACATTCTCCTCAAGAAACTGGCTGCTCGTGGCTTGGACTGGTGTACGCTTTGTTGGGTTAAAAACTGGCTGGATGGCCGGGCCCAAAGAGTTGTGGTGAATGGAGCCAAATCCAGTTGGAGGCTGGTCACTAGTGGAGTCCCCTAGGGCTCAGTACTGGGGCCAGTCCTCTTTAATATCTTTATCAATGACCTGGATGAGGGGATTGAGTGCACCCTCAGTAAGTTTGCAGATGACACCAATTTAGGTGCATGTGTCGATCTGCTCGAGGGCAGGAAGGCTCTGCAGGAGGATCTGGATAGGCTGGACCGATGGGCTGAGGTCAACTGTATGAAGTTCAACAAGGCCAAGTGCCGGGTCCTGCCCCTGGGGCACAACAACCCCAAGCAGCACTACAGGCTGGGAGATGAATGGTTGGAAAGCTGCCTGGCAGAGAAGGACCTGGGAATACTGGTTGATAGGCAGCTGAATATGAGCCAGCAGTGTGCTCAGGTGGCCAAGAAGGCCAACAGCATCCTGGCTTGTATAAGAAGCAGTGTGGCCAGCAGGGCTAGGGAGGTGATTGTCCCCCTGTACTCAGCTCTGGTGAGGTCACATCTTGAGTACTGTGTTCAGTTTTGGGCTCCTCCCTACAAGAAGGGCATGGAGGTGCTCGAGAGAGTCCAGAGAAGGGCAACGAAGCCGGTGAGGGGTCTGGAGAACAAGTCTTATGAGGAGCGGCTGAGGGAGCTGGGACTGTTCAGCCTGGAGAAGAGGAGGCTCAGGGGTGACCTTATTGCCCTCTATAGGTACCTTAAAGGAGGCTGTAGAGAGGTGGGGGTTGGTCTGTTCTCCCACGTGCCTGGTGACAGGACAAGGGGGAATGGGCTAAAGTTGCACTAGGCGAGGTTTATGTTGGCTATTAGGCAGAACTTCTTTACTGAAAGGGTTGTTAAGCATTGGAATGGACTGCCCAGGGAAGTGGTTGAGTCACCATCCCTGGAAGTCTGTAAAAGATGTTTAGATTTAGCCCTTAGTGATATGGTTTAGTGAAGGTCTTGTTAGCGTTAGGACAGAGGTTGGACTCGGTGATCTTGGAGGTCTCTTCCAACCTAGACGATTCTGTGATTCTCTAGCCCTGCTGGCCACACTGTTTCTTATACAAGCCAGGATGCTGTTGGCCTTCCTAGCCACCTGAGCTGGCTCATATTCAGCTGACTATTAACCAATACTCCCAGGCCCTTCTCTGCCAGGCAACTTTCTAACCACTCATCCCCCAGCCTGTAGCAGTGCTTGGGGTAAAATAAGTTTATTTTCTTCCTACAAGAGACAAAAAGAGAAGGTCATATCTGTGATGGACACACAAACAGTACAGCTCCTTGCAGAGGAGTCAAGCACAGAGACTAGAACCAGAAGAAAAAAAACCACTCAGGTCCACAAATGCCAAAAGGACGTGAATACACAGTAGCCCCAGCAGGGGTAATCATAGACTTAACCTTCACAGATGAAAAAGGTGACCCTCCTCAGTCTCTTGGTAATACTCCACCTATATGGTTAAGCCCCTTGCAGTGTATATTAAAGCTCTTTGTGAATCCTCCGGAGAATTACACAAATGGCTTGATATATCTAGAGATTAAATTATAACCCAAAAACAGAAGTGTACCCCCACCACATCCCAAAAACAAGTTAGCCAGCAACCTCTACTAAATATTCCCCTATTAAGGGAATTCCAAGCACTTAAAATCTAGAAGGCTACAAGGTCTAAAGACTCTACAGGCAGTAAAACAGCAGAGAAAAACTCCAAAAATAAAAAACTGTCCCTAACCCTGAAAGAGACTACACCTTACGTGCCTACTTCTACAGTTTTCAGATACTAGCACAGGGATGATACATTTCCCCTAAACCCTGGTCCATCACTTTAACACCAAGGTTGTAACTTCGATAATATTTGACATTCAGGTGAAGGCATAAGGTCACATTCACAGTGAGCCCCGTAATTCTGCAAAAATCATGAGACCTAGAACCACAAAACAAACACATGAAGTAACATCATCTTCCTATCCATAAACATGTTGTAAAAGTTACTCACCTGAAGAAGAACTGCATGCAGTAAAAGCACCTACTACTACATAGCTTGCTTTACTTTAAAAAGATCCTACTAGTTATTACCTCAAAAAGACATGCTTATCTCTCTCAACTTGGAAACACATCAGGCCATACACTCTGACCCACCTAAAGAACCCTGCAACTGGCTGAAGGAAAAACAAAGCACTTACCCCAAAGACCAACTCAGGCAGAAAGAGCTCTCTTGGGGGCCACCTGTGGCTTATTAGGCCCACCTGGCACCCAACCAATCACCTGGGAAAGGGGCTGGGAAAAGCCAAAAAAAGTAGAAATCAAGCAGGATGAGCAGTAGCTGTGTTGTTTTTGTTTTTCTGGTTTAGCTCTAGAGTGTGTAAAGTACAGCATAGAGAACTGGGTTCTTTCTGGAAGCAATAGTTCCTGTGCTTTTGCTTCAGCTTTGAATATTGAAAGGACAGTATGACCAAGTAAGTAACCGAAACTATTTCAACTGGAACTAGCTCAAACCTTTTTTCATACTTTCTTCATGCTCATAATATGTGTAGTAGTAAGTATATTAAAAAAAAAAATCTAAACTACTTTGTTTGCTCTGTACTTCAAAATTTAAATAAAAAGGGAAGGCCTGTGTGTTGTTTGTTTGTTTTTATATTTGTTTATTATTGTACCAGTTTGATTTTCATAGGTATTTCTTTAAGTTCTCCTGATTCTTAGCTCATGCCTGAGTGTTAGTAGTATCCTTGGGCACTAATGTTTTTTGGTCACTGATTGTTTGGCAAATTTCTCTTTAATGATAAACTCAGTATCTACTCATCAGTTACTGATAGGTAAGGCTTTACCTAGTGATGCTAAATCTGAGTGTAGTCTTCACCTTGACAGTGGATGCCTCCAAGAAAGTCATTTTGAGGAAGTGCCTTCATTTCATAATTACCCTGAGGTTTCAGTTCCAGGGATGTAACATCTTGGCTTTGCTTGTGGTTCGTTTTCAGTTTAGACTCACTTGTTCCTGTGTTAGCCCTGCAGTATGCTCCTTGCTGTCTTTATTGCCTTTTAGAAGGCCTGCAGCTTCTGCTATTCCTAATGCGGTTGTATAATGACCCTGTTCTGTAAATAACAAGGAATCTCTATTTTTCCTAATTAAAAATAAAATAAAAAAATATTTTTATTATAAATTCAGTTGAAAAATTTTATCATTGACCCTTATATGGCTGTGATGAAGCTCTCAGTAGGCTTTGCCAAAGGATTTTTTTTTTAGACTCAGCTCAACACTTTTTTTTTCACCTGGGATATTTGTACATAGAGGTTAGTATGTATAGAGCTGGTTCAGGCAACAATTCATAGTGCATTGCATAATACTCGGGATCCAGTCATGCTTCTAATATTAAATTACTCTATTGTTAAATAAGAGAGAAAGAGAAACTAATCCCTTGCTCTGAAGAAAAATGGCATCGACTGACTTATGTCCTTGGTTCTTAAAATTAGACTCTTTCACTCTGACTTGTCTTAGAGACATCTATTTGGAGTGCTCCAAAACAGAGTCAGGAAAAGAGCTATATGAGTGCTCTCTTGCTGTTATTCATTTAGTATCATAAACATGACCTTGAAGACTCCCTATGCCACAGTAACCAAGAGGGAAGCACGCTCCTGAGGAGGATATCTTTGCTGCTCTGTATGCTGGTTCTCTCTGAAGGGTCTTCTTCTGGACAACCTTCTAACACCTGTGTTTAAAAAGAGACCTGTGGAAGACACATGCAAGTGCTGAAAGTTTGCTTGGACCCAGGGCTTTCAGATCCCTTGGGACCACTCTGGCCTTTTGATCTGGTTTAACAGGAACAGCATCTAAGAGAGACTCTTATCCCAACACTGAAATACTCAAGCCAATAAAATGATTTAGTTCTTTATATATCAGAGGGGTCAAATTCTACTCACTATGTAGAACTCCACTAGTGAGGGACTAGTTTTCTCTCACACACACAAAAAAAAAACCTAACAACTACAAAAAAAAAAAACACATCTGAACGATGAGTTCTGAAGGATCATACCCTTAATTATCTGTCTTATGAGACTTGATGTTTCTTTGCATTTCTTTTCTAAATTTCCTTTTACTTAGGAGGCTACACTACCCTCTTCTTTTTTTATCTTGATCATCTTTAAACAGCCTCAGTTTAATTTCCCAATGTACTTCAGTTTACTTCAAAGTGCCTTCTGCATGTTTTAAATTTGTTTACATTCTTGTAAACACATAAGAGAGGCATGAAGATTACTTATGAAATTACCTTAATTCATAAAATTAAATTTATATGATGATCAATATGTTATCTGGAATGTTTTTACATCACTTTTACATTCAGTTCTCTGTATATTTATACCTTTTCCCCTTTCTGGTCTTATGTTTATACTTCTTTGAAGATTAAATTTAGTCGTTTAAAACATTTTTTTCAAACTGCTCTGCAAGATGGAAAATTTTCTTGAAAATAATGTGTTCATTCTTCTTGAAGTTAAATTTTGTTACATATGCAAAATCAAGACTTGTTTAAGCATAAGATTTTAACCTACCTGAAACAAATCTATCATTATGTTGAAACAAATGACATGTAGTGATTAAAACTTTCAGATGTTCATAAATTATCACTCTCAGTTGAAAAGCTCATACAAAAGCCTTCTGGGAAGTCATCTTTAAAAGTTAAATGGTCTGTACTAGAGAAAATATATAACTTTTCAACATCTTGTGAACAATTTGAAAATAACATAATATGCCTTGTGATAGGTATGTATTCTCTTGTACAAAGGAACTGATAGCTACATTTTGTTTTGCAAATTCTTCTACTAAGCTTTTTACTGTAAAGGGACAAAGGCAGAGGGCTACATTTTATTAAGTATTAAAGTGATCTCATGATGTAATAGAAACATTGTTAAATATCCTTTTAACAGTTTCAGTGGTCGTGGTTCCTTCCCTAGTCAGGGAAATCAGAAAACATAGACTGTCTCTCCAACTCCCCCTCTTTCCCACAAAGGTCAGCAGGCTGTAGGCGTGCAAGTGGTGGGGAGAGAACAAAGATGGCACAGATGACCTAAACTGAACCCAGGGATATTCCGTACTGTATGATGACATGCTCAGCATTAAAAGCTGGGGAAAAGAAAAAGAACTGGGGAACTCTCATTATGACAATGTTTGCCTTCCTGCGGAACCATTATATGTACTGAGGCCCTGCTTCCCAAGAAGTGTCTCAACATCACTTGTTGATGGGAAATAAGTGTTTTTTTTCCTCCTTTTGCTTATGCATGGCCTTTGTTTTTTTTCTCTCATTGAATTGCTCCTATCTCAAAGCTGCAAGTTGTTTTTATGTTCTTTATTAATTTATTTCATGTCACTTTTTTTTTTCCCACTGCCCTTGACCCTGTCCTGATGAGGAGGGAAGGTGAGAGACCAACTGTGTGGTACTTAGCTGCCTATCAGTGTTAAACCACAACAGGTTTTAGCCATTGTAAATAGTAACCATGGTAATCAAAGAGAGCTGGATTTTTATTTTTTTTTCCACCAGCATCTAATGGATTTCCAATTTAAACATTATTTTACTCTCATATAAATTGCCCAACATATTAAGTACATTTTTATCATAAAATCAATATGATATTCTAAAAATTGCATTTTATTAGTCTACAGACAAAGTTACTTGAATGTTTCAGCACTATTTAACAATCAGCCATTTAGCACTTTAATTTGAAATCGATCATTAAAGATTCATTTTGTCTCACTACAACTATTTGTAAACATTATCCTCACTTTTCTTGTATCTTCATTAGTACCCTGTCATCTTCACATTAGTCTGTAACCTATTAGAGTCACTCTTAAAGCATCAGCAACAGACCTTTCATTAGACTCCCACTGATAAAGTGAACCATCAGGTAACAACTGAGGCAACTGATCATACTAAAATGAATCATTGATTAAAAATTACATGGAATGAAAAGACCCAAATACTGCAAACTATTTCTCTCCCTTCCCTGCAAGTAGGAGTAAATGGCCAGTACTCAAACATGTAATTGAGAGAAGTTATCATTTGAGATAGTAATTAGTAAATCTGTCAGTAACACTTGTTAGTAAATAGGTTTAGGTAAATGTTGCAAATCATTTTCTGATAACATCCCTTTCAGATTGTTAGACATGTACAGTCTGGCTGAAGCAAGAATATATTTCTGTTTGGCTTGTACAGTATCTAGTATAAGGAAGCTCCAGCAGCTACCATGGGTCACGCCAGTTGTCCCATGAGAAAGGGATCTAACAAATACTTGTTTCCCAAGGATATGGGTGTCCAGCTTCCTTAAAGATTGTACTCAACCATGTCAAGTCTTCTCCTCTGAAGGAAAATTTATTACAATCTCCCCAGTCTTCCTTAGAAGCACCAAACCCACAATACTTTCCTCTCCATCTCATATTTCTGGCATGTGTTAAAATAACCTCATTTCTTTTCATAAGAGGACTCATAAGCCCTCAAACAATCTCCTTAGTTTCTTTTTGTGTCTACTGCTAGCTGAGCAAATGAAAGCACACTCTACATCTGTTTAAGAGCTACATCTGTTGTGTCTGGCTAGCAAACAGCATAGCTGGTCAATTCCTATCTGTCCCTTAGGGAAGACATTAATAGATTCTCTATTCCTTACTTGTTTCCCAATTTTTCTCAAAATTCATAGAAAATTAATCTCTTCCAGATCTCTACTCCTCTGAAATTTGCTTGGAACTGCCCAATAACATCAAAAGTCTTTTCAACTGAGAGGGGACAGAAAGAGAGATTTTACTAATTTCCTTAAGAAAATGACTTCATAATAAGTATTTCTAATGTACCCATTCTCTGGCATTGTAGTTTACATAAGCTGTTTATTTTCTGGGTCACAGAATGGAAGGAATTATGTGTTGGTCCCCAGGAGGTTAAGTTAAGTTATCTCCTAAACAGGTCAGAAGGAAATGGGTTTTCACTCAGAAAGATATAATACAGGATAACACGTGAATTTTCTCCTTCCTTCAGATGATAACTTTCTCTGTCCTCATGTTATGTTTCTTTAAAAACAAACAAACAAACAAAAAACTGACAAAAAATGTTGCTTAACTGAAAAACAAGTCCCTTAAATGTGACAGGTCTGATCAAACCAGAGTTATCATAGCCCAGAGAAGACTTATTCTGAAAATGATAACAGCCTTACTAAGATGGCTACAAAACATTTTGTAATGGTTAAATAGCTGGAGGGAAATCCTGAGTCTGTAGAATTTAATGAGAGCTTTTCCACAGACTTCAGTAAGGTCAAAATTTTATCCTTAGCATGCTGTGATCTTTGTTTATAACACTCTTTATAATGATTCCTGGGTGATCTACCTCCTTTTCTCTTTTTGTCATTTCTCATTTCTTAAATTTTGGTCTGATTAAGGAACCATTATAGAGATGGTTCATGTCCAGAATATTTTGCATTGTTCTTTGATTTCAGGGACTATATACAGCTGACATACCAATAGGTATGAAGATTTATTTTAATATTTTTTTCTATTCTAAATATCTCTTTATTCAATATGATTGTTTATTTAATATTTTAAAAGATGCACTTATGAAGAGACTTGAAAGATATCTTTAGTATAGAAAAAACAAATGACAATGATCTCCTGAACAGAGAGATTTTGCTTTTGCTGAAATGAGACCATAACTGATGAAAGTAAAAGAAGAAAAAAGTGTGGTTGCTGATTGTTTTATGGCTTATACTTTTCTCACATATTTCTTACATTGTTCTCTTTCATGTCGAAATCCAATGGATTCATAGGTCACTGTGACTATTTCATCATTTAGACAAATGGACAAAGACTGGGCTGTAACCTATGAACCACAGCCTCGCATGGATAGTGTAATGTTATGGACAGCTAAGTCTCTTCACATGCAACATGTAAACCCACTATACATTTTTTGTCTTTTTTTTTATAAATATTGATATTAGTTGATAATATTTGTTAGAATGGACTGCTTTGAAAAAAGCAACCCTATCAAACCTTTGGTGCATGTGCTTTTGCCTTACACCATGATAAGGGCTGTGTAGATGTCAGACTGTTGTTCCCAGTTGCAGAATAGCTCTGGTACTTCCATTTCTCTGCCAATTGCAGCTGGGCCAGTAAGTTGAAAAGCAGTCTAATAAGAAGATTGTCCTGGTTCCAGTTAGGACAGAGTTAATTTTCCCTCATAGTAGCTGGTAGGGTGCTATGTTTTGGATTAGGATGAGAAGAGCGCTGATAACATGCTGATGTTTTAATTGTTGCAGAGCAGTGTTTACACCAGGCCAAGGACTTTTCAGCTTCTCGCTCTGTCCTGCCAGCGAGCAGGCTAGGGGTGCAGCAGGAGCTGGGAGGGGACAGACCCAGGACAGCTGACCCAAACTGGCCAAAGGGGTATTCCATACCATCTGACGTCATGCTAAACAATATATAGGGGTGGCTGGCCGGGGTGGGGGGGGGGCCGGCTGCTCGGGGATAGGCTGGGCATCGGTCAGCGGGTGGTGAGCAATTGCATTGTGCATCACTTGTTTTCTTACACATTATTATTGTTAATACTATTATCATTATCACTATTATTATTATTATTGTTATTATTATATTCCTTATATTATTATATTCCTGTCTTAATAAACTGTCTTTATCTCAACTCACCGGCTTCACTTTCCCGTTTCTCTCCCCCATCCCAGAGAGGGAGGGGGGAGGGTGAGCGAACGGCTGTGTGGTGTTTAGCTGCCAGCCGGGTTAAACCACAACAGTCCTTTTTGGCGCCCAACGTGGGGCCCGAAGGGTTGAGATATCGACAAATCTGACCAGAGTGTGTTAAACTAAAATTGGTATAAGTATTGGACCTGCTTAATAGTTGCTAGTCACGATGTTGATTGCCTTAATCTCCAGTCTGCTGTACCTGTATTCCAAATTGAGTTTTATGGTGCGTTACTTTCTGTATGTGCTCCCTGTTGCACTGTTTATCCTTTCCGGGCCCTGGTTTAAGATTGTTATGGTACTGTGCGGTGTAACAATGGCTTATGAAATGATGAAATATCTGGTCACGACTTTAACCTGGTATTTGTACTCAGCACTGACGTCGACTCTATACTTTGGAACCCATATCTCGGAAACTATTAGCAATTACACCTATTGCCTGTTTTCGTTAGGGAGCCAATCTGTGAAGGGGACAGGGGAAGACATGTTTCCCTACCTGTTCACTCTCCCTTTCTCCTTCACCACCACCCTCTTATCCCCCGAGCTAGTTACGGTGGTTCTCCGAGATGTTGAATATCCTTGGGATACTCAGACCAGCCTGCTCTTGTTGTTATGTCTCCTGAATGCGCTTCAGATTTTGTGGAGGGTTAAACAACTACTTAGGAATCTCATCCGGAGATCTGTCTTGAGGCGGGATAGTTGCGAGTGGCAGGGAGTGTGGGAGGATATGGGCAGGTTTCTAGAGCAGTGGTCACCTCCAGTGTTTTGGACATTCACCCCTGAACAACTGCAAAATCCTAAAAAGCTGGCAGAATGCTTGAAAAAAAGGTGTCATGACTCTGGCAGTTCCAAAGTGACACAAATCACTGTAGCGTGCTGGGGTCTGGCTTGTGCCTATCGAGCTGCAATTGATGCTACTAGAAACCTAGCTCCAGCTCCTGCAGCCGCTCCAGTTCCAGCTCCTGCAGCCGCTCCAGTTCCAGCTCCTGCAGCCGCTCCAGCTCCTGCAGCCGCTCCAGTTCCAGCTCCTGCAGCCGCTCCAGTTCCAGCTCCTGCAGCCGCTCCAGTTCCAGCTCCTGCAGCCGCTCCAGCTCCTGCAGCCGCTCCAGTTCCAGCTCCTGCAGCCGCTCCAGTTCCAGCTCCTGCAGCCGCTCCAGCTCCTGCAGCCGCTCCAGTTCCAGCTCCTGCAGCCGCTCCAGCTCCTGCAGCCGCTCCAGCTCCTGCAGCTGCTCCAGTTCCAGCTCCTGCAGCCGCTCCAGCTCCTGCAGCTGCTCCAGCCCCTGCAGCCACTCCAGCTCCAGCCCCTGCAGCCGCTCCAGCTCCAGCCCCTGCAGCCGCTCCAGCTCCAGCCCCTGCAGCCGCTCCAGCTCCTGCAGCCGTTCCGGCTCCTGCAGCCGCTCCAGCTCCAGCTCCTGCAGCCGTTCCGGCTCCTGCAGCCGCTCCAGCTCCAGCTCCTGCAGCCGTTCCGGCTCCTGCAGCCGCTCCAGCTCCAGCTCCTGCAGCCGTTCCGGCTCCTGCAGCCGCTCCAGCTCCAGCTCCTGCAGCCGCTCCAGCTCCAGCCCCTGCAGCCGCTCCAGCTCCAGCTCCCACAGCCACTCCAGCCCCTGCAGCAGCTCCAGCTCCTGCAGCTGCTCCCACTCCTGTGTCTGGGTCAGAGAAACGAGCCGTAGCAGTGCAAGTTGACCCCGCAGAGGGTATTCCAACCCCTGTGGCAGACCCTGTGGCTGGGTCAGAGAAACGAGCTGTAGCAGTGCAAGTTGCCCCTGTAGACAAGGTGAAAAAATGGTATAGAGGCTCAGGTCATTTAAAACGCAGACAGTCTTCTGCTAAGTCTGGGCATAGTGAAGACGAGGCTGGGC
The DNA here is from genome assembly GCF_964211835.1 of Anser anser. Classification (NCBI taxonomy): domain Eukaryota; kingdom Metazoa; phylum Chordata; class Aves; order Anseriformes; family Anatidae; genus Anser; species Anser anser. The sequence goes on along the minus strand of NC_139720.1, from coordinate 178,828,753 downwards.
CATCAAAGGTGCAGGAGACTGAAGATGAGGATGAGGATGTCGAAAAATCAACAGTAACTACCCGGACTCTATACCAGCGTGAGCTACGAGATGTGCGAAAAGATTTTGGTCGCTGTATAGGCGAGCAGCTTGTCACCTGGCTGCTCCGGTGCTGGGACACGGGAGCCAATTATGTGGAATTGGAGGGCAAGGAAGCCAGGCGGCTGGGATCCCTTGCTAGGGACGCATGCATTGACAAAGCAATTGGAGATGGAGCATGATCTCGCAGCCTCTGGAGGCGTCTCCTGTCAGCTGTGCAGGAAAGGTATCCCTTCAAGGAAGAACTTGTATGTCTACCAAGCAAATGGACCACCATGGAGAAGGGAATTCAGTACCTGAGGGAATTGGCCGTACGGGAAGTAATTTATAAGGACCTAGACGACGCACAAACATCCGCAGATCCAGATGCAGTCCGGTGTACACTACCCATGTGGCGGAAGTTTGTACAGAGTGCACCATCATCATATGCCAGCTCATTGGCAATACTAGCCTGGAAAGCGGAGGAGAATCCCACAGTGAATGAAGTGACTAAAATACTCCGGCAGTACGAAGGAAATCTCTCCTCTTCCCTAAAGGCCTGTGTCTCAGCTGTGGAGAAACTCTCTGAAGAGGTCCACCAACTTAAAGAGAATTTATCTTCCCCTCCACCTGAACGAACCAGTGTCCACCAGCTAAAAGAGAATGCTTTGGAGAAACTTTCTGAAAAGATGCACCAACTTGAAGAAAGATTATCTTCCCCTTTACCTGAACGAACCAGTGTCCACCAGCTAAAAGAGAATACTTTGGAGAAACTTTCTGAAAAGATCCACCAACTTGAAGAGAGATTATTTTCCTCCCCACCTGTACAAACCAGTGTCTCAGCTATTAGGGGTAAACGTTCATCTATGCAAGGAAGACAATATGGTGGGCACACACACCGCGCCACCCTGTGGTTTTACCTACGTGACCATGGAGAGGACATGAGAAAATGGGATGGAAAATCTACTGCGACCCTAGAGGCACGGGTACGTGAATTGCAAAGGAAAACAATTGGGAAAAAGGAGTTCTCTGAAAGGTTTGCTGCTCCAACTTCCAGCAGGCAGTCCTTTAAACACAGAAATGAAGATTCTGACCAGGACTAGAGGGGCCCTGCCTCCAGCCAGGGGGAGGAAAGGGACAATCGAGTTTATTGGACTGTGTGGATTCGATGGCCTGGCACGTCAGACGCACAGAAGTATAAGGCTTTGGTAGACACCGGTGCACAATGTACTCTAATGCCATCAAGCTATAAAGGGCCAGAGCCCATCTGTATTTATGGTGTGACGGGGGGATCCCAGCAGTTAACTGTATTGGAGGCTGAAGTGAGTCTAACCGGTAATGAGTGGCAAAAGCACCGTATTGTGACTGGCCCAGATGCTCCGTGCATCCTTGGCATAGACTATCTTAGAAGAGGATATTTCAAGGACCCAAAAGGGTTCCGCTGGGCTTTTGGCATAGCTGCCTTGGAGACAGAGGACATTAAACAGTTGTCTACCTTGCCTGGTCTCTCAGAGGACCCTTCTGTTGTGGGGTTGCTGAGGGTTGAAGAACAGCAAGTGCCAATCGCTACCACAACTGTGCACCGGCGGCAATATCGCACCAACCGAGACTCCCTGAGTCCCATCCATAAGCTAATTCGTCAACTGGAGAGCCAAGGAGTGATCAGCAAGACTCATTCACCTTTTAATAGTCCTATATGGCCAGTGCGAAAGTCTAATGGTGAGTGGAGACTAACAGTGGACTATCGTGGCCTGAACGAAGTCACGCCACCACTGAGTGCTGCAGTGCCGGACATGCTAGAACTCCAGTATGAACTGGAATCAAAGGCAGCCAAGTGGTATGCCACAATTGATATCGCTAATGCATTTTTCTCCATCCCTCTAGCAGCACAGTGCAGGCCACAGTTTGCTTTCACTTGGAGGGGAGTCCAATATACTTGGAATCGGCTGCCCCAGGGGTGGAAACACAGCCCTACCATTTGCCATGGACTGATCCAGTCTGCGCTGGAGCAGGGGGAAGCTCCTGAACACCTGCAGTACATCGATGACATCATTGTGTGGGGTGACACTGCAGAAGAAGTTTTCGAGAAAGGGAAGAAAATAGTCCAAATCCTTCTGAAGGCCGGTTTTGCCATAAAACAGAATAAAGTTAAAGGACCTGCACGAGAGATCCAGTTTTTAGGAATAAAATGGCAAGATGGACGTCGTCAAATCCCAATGGATGTGATCAACAAGATAACAGCTATGTCTCCACCAACTAGCAAAAAAGAAACACAAACTTTCCTAGGTGTCGTGGGGTTTTGGAGAATGCATATTCCAAATTACAGTCTGATTGTAAACCCACTCTACCAAGTAACCTGTAAGAAGAATGCTTTTGAATGGGGCCCTGAGCAACGACAAGCCTTTGAACAAATTAAGCAGGAAATAGTTCATGCAGTAGCCCTCGGGCCAGTCCGAACAGGACCAGATGTAAAGAATGTGCTCTACACCGCAGCCGGAGAGAATGGTCCCACCTGGAGCCTCTGGCAGAAAGAACCTGGGGAAACTCGAGGTCGACCCCTGGGGTTTTGGAGTCGGGGATACAGAGGATCTGAAGCCCGCTATACTCCAACTGAAAAGGAGATATTGGCAGCATATGAAGGAGTTCGATCTGCTTCGGAAGTGGTCGGTACTGAAGCGCAGCTCCTCCTGGCACCCCGACTGCCGGTACTAGGCTGGATGTTCAAAGGAAGGGTCCCCTCTACACATCATGCAACTGATGCTACATGGAGCAAGTGGGTTGCACTGATTACTCAGCGGGCTCGAATAGGAAACCCCAGTCGCCCAGGAATCTTGGAGGTGATTATGGACTGGCCAGAAGGCAAATACTTTGGGATATCATCAGAGGAGGAGGTGGTTCGTGCTGAAGAAGCCCCCCTGTACAACAAGCTACCGGAAAATGAGAAGAAATATGCCTTGTTCACTGACGGGTCCTGTCGTATTGTGGGAAAGCATCGGAGATGGAAAGCTGCTGTATGGAGGCCTACACGACGAGTTGCAGAAGCTGCTGAGGGAGAAGGTGAATCGAGTCAGTTTGCAGAAGTAAAAGCCATTCAGCTGGCTTTAGATATTGCTGAACGAGAAAAGTGGCCAGTTCTCTATCTCTATACTGATTCATGGATGGTAGCAAATGCTCTGTGGGGGTGGTTACAGCAATGGAAGCAGAACAACTGGCAGCGCAGGGGCAAGCCCATCTGGGCTGCGGCATTGTGGCAAGATATTGCTGCCCGGGTAGAGAACCTGGTTGTAAAGGTACGCCATGTAGATGCTCATGTGCCCAAGAATCGGGCTACTGAAGAACATCAAAACAACCAGCAGGTGGATCAGGCTGCTAAGATTGAAGTGGCTCAGGTGGACCTGGACTGGCAACATAAAGGTGAATTATTTATAGCCCGATGGGCCCATGACACCTCAGGCCATCAAGGTAGTGATGCAACCTACAGATGGGCTCGTGATCGAGGGGTGGACCTGACCATGGACACTATAGCACAGGTTATTCATGACTGTGAAACATGTGCTGCAATCAAGCAAGCCAAACGGTCAAAACCTCTTTGGTACGGAGGACGATGGCTGAAATATAAATATGGAGAGGCCTGGCAGATTGATTACATCACACTCCCTCAAACCCGCAACGGCAAGCGCCACGTACTTACAATGGCGGAAGCAACCACCGGATGGCTGGAAACATATCCTGTGCCCCATGCCACCGCCCGGAACACTATCCTGGGCCTTGAAAAGCAAGTCCTATGGCGACATGGCACCCCAGAGAGAATTGAGTCAGACAACGGGACTCATTTCCGAAACAATCTTATAGACACTTGGGCCAAAGAACATGGTATTGAGTGGGTGTATCACATCCCCTATCATGCACCAGCCTCTGGAAAAGTTGAACGATATAATGGACTGTTGAAGACTACACTGAAAGCAATGGGTGCTGGGACATTCAAAAATTGGGATACACATTTGGCAAAGGCCACCTGGTTAGTCAATACCAGGGGATCTGCCAACCGAGCTGGACCTGCCCAATCAAACCTGTTACGCACTGTAGAAGGGGATAAAGTTCCTGTAGTGCACGTAAGAAACATGCTGGGTAAAACAGTCTGGGCTACTCCTGCCTCAGGAAAAGGCAAACCCATTCGTGGAATTGCTTTTGCTCAAGGACCTGGATGCACTTGGTGGGTAATGCAAAAGAATGGGGAAGTCCGGTGTGTACCTCAAGGGAATTTGATACTGGGTGAGAATAGCCCATGAGTTGAATTGTAGTATGTTAATTATTATATAATACTGTATGTCATCACTACCATAATTGCTATATATCATAGATGAAAATGGTGATTAATTAGAATATATTGGAAAGAGTGTAACCTGAGCATGACATAAATGGTATGGAATAAGGGGTGGATATCTGTCCTGGTTCCAGTTAGGACAGAGTTAATTTTCCCTCATAGTAGCTGGTAGGGTGCTATGTTTTGGATTAGGATGAGAAGAGCGCTGATAACATGCTGATGTTTTAATTGTTGCAGAGCAGTGTTTACACCAGGCCAAGGACTTTTCGGCTTCTCGCTCTGTCCTGCCAGCGAGCAGGCTGGGGGTGCAGCAGGAGCTGGGAGGGGACAGACCCAGGACAGCTGACCCAAACTGGCCAAAGGGGTATTCCATACCATCTGACGTCATGCTAAACAATATATAGGGGTGGCTGGCCGGGGTGGGGGGGGGGCTGGCTGCTCGGGAATAGGCTGGGCATCGGTCAGCGGGTGGTGAGCAATTGCATTGTGCATCACTTGTTTTCTTACACATTATTATTGTTAATACTATTATCATTATCACTATTATTATTATTATTGTTATTATTATATTCCTTATATTCCTTATATTATTATATTCCTGTCTTAATAAACTGTCTTTATCTCAACTCACCGGCTTCACTTTCCCGTTTCTCTCCCCCATCCCAGAGAGGGAGGGGGGAGGGTGAGCGAACGGCTGTGTGGTGTTTAGCTGCCAGCCGGGTTAAACCACAACAAAGATACTGGAACATATATGCACAGCAATAATGAGACACTGACATTGGTAAAAGCTAGGATTTGCCTTCCACTACTTGCTACAGAGTCCTTCTACTTTCTAGTTGGGGGTAGGGGGCACAGGAATGAAAACTTCCTGTTTCTTCCATAGAATAGCATTGTTCTTGTCCTTCCTTGGTCTCAAATAATGGGGGGGGGGGGGGGGGGGGGGGAAGCTTCTTGTACTCTTTTACATGGAATCAAGTGGCTTATACACAGTACAATATTGGGTAAAAGGGAAAAATTTTACTTTGGCTTTGCACGTCATAATTACTTAAAGGTATAGTTTGACTTAGATACTGAAAAAAATCTGTAACTTTTCCAAATGCAGATATCTTTTGCTTCTCTTTGTCATGTTAACTACTAAAGAAAAACACTGAGATGTTGACTGATTTCTTTATATACATCTGCAGTGCCATCTTTTTAAGTGTTGCTATATTTCAATTCTCTTTTTCAACATCCATATTGCTGAAACTTCATGAGTTAGACCATTAGCCCTCACCACCGATTCTCAGTTTACAATAGGGAATACTGACTTGATCTTCCACTGAATTCTTTCAGGTGGGGTTGCACTTTGGTTTCAGATTGTTTTTTGTTGTTTTTCAAAGGTTTGCACAGTATTTTTGTTAAATGACATTTAAACACTAACAACCATGATGAAATCTTACCAAGGTAGCCATATTCCCTTTGGAGAGTTGCAGCAGAAGAACAAAAATCACTCAAAGAAAGGTCTCATTGTTAATAATACACACTACACCTGCAATGCTGCAATAACTGCCTACAATTAACACATTTGTAGCACCAGACCTCCACTTCTTCCTTTCTTTAGCCATAATAAATGTTGTGTCTAATATATTTCTGTGACAGTTCCTTCCTTTGCAAGTGACTTAAAAAAAAAAAAAAATCAAGATCAAGAACCTCCCTACCTCACTCACTCAACTTTCATCCCACACAAACTTCATGGTGTTGGACAATCTATATGTCCAACAGGGCCAGAGAAATCTTTTCTGAAAATGTGCATCAACTCAACAATGAGAATTAGAGCACTGATAGCTTGATCCAATTGTACTTAAACAAAATAAAAATAGAAGGTATCTAATGCTATTAGAATATTTTGATGAGTAACTTCTGCACATTTTATTCAATAGATTTCATCTGTGCATTACTTTCCTACACCATCATTATACAATATTGTTAGCATATTCATTACTGTGTTCACTTCCATTCATTCACTCTGTGATGCAAATTGTCATATTGTTCTGCACATTGGGATAAGAGAAGTTTGAACACAATGATCCTACAAATCTTCACATGGTACTGCGTCTCTTAAACTGCCTTCTTTTCTGACTCCTGCTGAATGTCTTCTGTATTTCAACCTCATTTATCGAGTCTACTTTTCATTGGCAGCCACTGGTCTCTTGTCAATGAACAGTACTTTAATAAGAACATCATTCTACATATTTATATTTCAGTATTCTAGACTCTTTTTCTCAGACAAGACAAAGGCAGTAACAGAATGCTTAACAACTAGCCGATGTTTCCTTTTATTCTTGTTATGCACCCACTGAAAATTTCAAAGAAGACTTTAATATTCTTATGTGTTGTACTGGGTCTGGCTGCGATGGAGTTACCTTTCCCTGCAGCAGCCCATACAGTGCTGTGCTCTGCACTTGTAGCTAGAACAGCACTAGTATCACACCAGTGTTTTGTCTGTTGCTGAGCAATATTGACACAGCATCAAGACTCCCTCCAATCACCGGGGGGGGTGCCCTTCCACCAAGAGCCAGCAGGCTTGGGGTGGGCAAGAGGTGAGGATATCACCAGGGCAACTGACCTAAGCCAACCAATGGGCTATTCTATGTCATATGATGTCACAATCAGCAATATAAGGTGGGAAAAAGGACGGAGAGGGAGGGCGCTCATTATCATGTCTGTCCTCCCAAACAACTGCTACACGTATTGAGGCCTTGCTTCCTGGGTTGTGGCTGAACATCGCTCATTGATGGGAAGTAGAGAATAACTGCTTTTCTCTCTCTGTGCTTCCACACAGCCTTTGCTTGTTTTCTCCCCCCCCCCCCCAAATTTTCAGTAGCAGGGGAGAGAATAGTCCAAAAGGAGCTCCACGTTAGTTCAAAACCTATTCCAGCCAGCTCTAAAAGGGACCTGTCAAAACTGATCCAGTGAGTGTTGCTGGTTGCACCCCTGTGAGAGCAATTTAAGAAAGGGAAAAAAGTGCTGCACAACTGCAACTGGGAAAGAGTTGTCAGAAAGTAAGAGAAAAACAACTCTGCAGACACCAAGGTCACTGAAGAAAGAGTGGGAGGAGGTGCTCCAGGTGCCGGAGCAGAATTTCCCTTGCAGCCCATGGAGAGGACTGTGGTGGACAGGCTGTCCCCCTGCAGCCCATGGGTACCATGGCAGAGCAGTTATTTGTTCTGCAGCTTGCAGAGGAGACCACAGAAGAGTAGGTGGATGTGGCCTGAAGGAGACTTCTACCCATGGAGATCCACTGCAAGAATAAACTCTGTGTCAGAACCACAGCCCATGGAGAGGACCCCACGGTGGAGCAGATGATCTGGGGGGTGCTGCCACCTGTGGGGGAACCATGTTGGAGCAGTCCATTCCTGAAGGACTGCAACCTGTAAGCATATTTTAGAACTGCAGCCTATGGAAAACCCACATAGGATCAGTTCAAGAAGGATGGCATTCCATGGGAGGGACCCCACATTGGAGCACGGGAAAAGAGTGTAGATGAAGGAGCAGAAGTGATGTACTGACCACAACTCTTATTCCTCATTTCCTTGCTATGCTAGGGGTGAGGAAGAAGAAGAAGAGGGCAGGTTGGGCAAAGGTGATTTTAGTTCTTGCTGCTTTAGTCTGTTAGCGATAGGTAATAAATTACATTAAACTTCCTATGCTGAGTCTGTTTTGACCATGACAGTAATTGGTGAGTCCTTATCTCAACCCACAAGCTTTATTTTCATCATATTTTCTGCCCCTGTTCTTTAAGGAGGAGTGAGAGAGTGGCACGAGGAGCTTAGCTAGTAATTGGTGTGAAACCACCACAGCATGTAGTTTCTTAGGACAAATTTAGTCTTTCCACGGATTCAAATACTTTACAAAAGAAGATATATTTTTAATATTGGTCACAGTAAAGTTACCAAAAGAATAACTCACCTGAAATGCAGATTGATGTCTATTACCATAATAAATATATCCTTGCTTTCTTTTGTGGTTAATAATGGAAGCCAAGTATGTAATCATAAAATTTATACTAAATCATGATGGGAAGCAAAATTACCATTTACAGTAATAATCAGTTCCCATCACAGCGTAACAACAATCCAAAAAGAAACTGAACAGGATTATTAGCAAGATCATTCTAATATTAATCAGCCTTTTATTGATTGAAGAGAAGTATAATCCTTGACAGTTTTGTTATTTAATTTACCACCTCATATAGTAAGTATGTATAGTACTGCCAAAGTGATCTTTTTTAAGTCATCTATGTGCAGGAGACTACAGTGGTTTTTTAGACAGTTATGATCACTTTCATATGTTGATTTACTTAATGTAGGAGTCCTGTCTGATGTCCCTTATATTTTTTCTTGGAGAATTTGTAGGTCTATCTTATTAGAAATTGGTAGGATATATATTCTCCAGATTGAAACATGCATTTTTGAATCTAGCTATAGATAGAATTCCTGTTAGGTTTTTGGCACTATGTGAAAATAATGTAATCATTCCATACAGCAAGTATGCTACAGCCTAAAAAATGCTCAGAATTGCACATCCATGATCAGGAGTAAGAGCAATGTCCCAAAGTGAGATTCAAATTTCACAGCTCTCAGAAAAGGATCAAATAGGTGTTACATTTAGTTCGGTGTTCCAAATCTTATTTGCTTGAGTAATGATAATGTCTTAAATCTTTGACCTATAAATGCCTGCCATACACTCTGATCCCTACACTGAAGAGATATAGGTGAGCTCTTGGTCTTCTTACGTTTGTGGGTGTATTGTGTCTAATTTTAAAGATGCTAGCATTCTGGACATACAACAGGAAGCCATGAATTCTTGGGACAAGGAAATAAAATAGCAAGATGGGAAGTAGGATCATTTTAAATTAAAACTTTTGGAATTACATTTAATAACATTCCTTCTGCTATTTATGTAGTAGTGTTTGGCCAGCACAGTACTGAGAATAATACAGGTGAGTTAAGCTCTGAGGACAGGAAGGTAGGAGATGAACAGGTTTGATTCACAGTAATACTTCTCATGTTAACAGAAAAGCAGAGCAAAAAAATGATGACAGTGAGGCAGGAAAACAGGTGCAAGTCTGTTTCTAAGTTAATTGTAGATGGACTACAGACCTACCTGCTGAAAGCCAGGACTTGATGTCCATGTCAAGTTGCTGGCAGTGGGAGGTTGCAGGCATGGCCTCCGTGAGGAGTCTGAGGATGTCCCATACCAGACACAACTACTTCCAGCCGGCTCCAGCGGTTCCACTACAGGGCCCAGTAGCCAAGATGGCGGCACCTCAAGAAAAGCGTGTTTGAGAAAGGGCAAAAAATGCCAGATGGAGAGAGAAGGAGGAGATAAAAAGAGTGAGAAACAATAGGGGGATCACCAAGGTTGGAAGAGGACAGAGATGAGGTGCTCCAGGTGCCAGAGTAGGTATTTCCTGCAGCCTGTGGAGGATCCCACATTGACAAGATTTTTCTGTGTAAAGTCTACATTGCAGCAGGTTGGTTCATTTTTATTTTATTTTATTTTATTTTATTTTATTTTATTTTATTTTATTTTATTTTATTTTATTTTATTTTATTTATTTTATTTTATTTTTTTTATTTTATTTTATTTATTTTATTTTATTTATTTTTATTTCTGGAGGAAACTGCAGAGCATGGGGAGAGCCCCCATCAGAACAGAAGAAAGTTGCAAGGAGAAAGGAGCATGAGAAACAGAAGGAGAGAGAAACTGCTATGTACACTGAGGGTACACCCCCCACCCCACCCCTCCATTATCTATCTCAGTGTTCCTTGGGTTGAGGGAAGTGAAGGATCTGTGAAGGCAGTGAAGGAATGAAGTTGAGCCTAGGAAATGTTGTCTAAATATTCATTTTGTTTGTTTCTCACCACCCAAAGCTATTTTAATTGGCAATAAATTAAATTTCCACAAGTTATCATAGAATCATAGATTTATTAATCTTGGAAGAGACCTTCAAGATCATCTAGTCCAACCAACCCCCTACCACCTGTATCACCCACTAAACCGTGTCCCTAAGCACCACGTCCAGCCTTTCCTTAAACACCCCCAGGGAAGGTGACTCCACCACCTCCCTGGGCAACATGTTCAATGTCTAACCACTCTTTCTGAGAAGAAATTTTCCTAATTTCCAGCCTGAACCTCCCCTGGTGCAAACTGAGTCCATTCCCTCTTGTCCTGTCACTAGGTATCCATGAGAAGAGGCTGACCCCCACTTATCCACAACTTCCTTTCAGATACTTGTAGAGAGCAATATGTTCTCCCCTGGGCTCCCTCTTCTCCAGACTAAACAACCCCAGTTCCCTCAGCCACTCCTCACAGGACTTGTGTTCCAGGCCCTTCACCAGCTTCATAGCCTTTCTCTGGATGTGCTCCATGGCCTCAATGCAGTGAGGACCCTGAAAGTGAACACAGTACGTGAGGTGTGGCCTCACCAGAAGCTGAGACTGTATGCCCCTACCAGTACAAGGGGAGCAATCTCCCCATCCTTATTTTGACTCATGAATTTTCTCATCATATTTTTTCTGCCCTATTAAGAAGAGGGAGAGAGAAAGCAGCTTGGTGAGAGTTTAACCACTAGCCAAGGCTAACACACCACAAAGCCCCACTTACAAGTCTAAAATCTCTAAATGAATGGAAAACTTCACATCCATATTCAGTAAAGAGCTGTTGACTTTAACAATAAAGAAATGAACTGAAGAACTATGCAATCGTGTACAGTACGGACTTCGAGACAACCTACACAAGCAAATTCTTTTTTTTTGAAAATGTTATATTGTACCTCGGGTAATGTCAAATGGAAATCTCTTTCTACTTCTGGTTAAGAAGATTTGGTAATATAAAAATTGAGGAACCTATGTCCACAACGGAGCCAAAAGCATGATTTGCAGTGTTATAGAGAGATATATAACAATGTAGTCTGGAATTTCTTTTGTATGTACTTGAATATAGGTCTGCAATCTAAGAGGAAGAAGTCATATACTTGTAGTGCAGAGAAACATGCAAATGGTAGTGCTTCTAAACCTTTTATACACCAAAATACTGGGCATTATGGGCCCAATATTGGGAATTAGTCAGAAGATTGTCTTCAACTCTATTTTCTATTAAAATGAACGTGAATAACATCAAGCTACTTAATAAAGCAAAAATAACCAATAATCTACATTACATATTTAATCCTAGTAAAAATGCTAACAATCATTTTTGCCAGCTTTTCAGTACCATAAATGGACTGGTTTGTTAATAAGTAAGTAAAAGAAAGAAAATTCCCTATTGCAGAAACTTTTTTGAAGGAAACTTCAAAACTTCATCCTCCCTTTTACTCTGGAACAGTTTTAGACTTCATCCATTTTGAACTTGAAAGAAACACATTGAGGAAAGTGCCTGTTCATGTTACACTGTACATTTAATCACGTGGGTGTTTTTTGTTGTTGGTGTTTTTTGATGTTTTTTGTTTGTTTGTTTTGGTGTTTGTTTTTTACCTTAGAACTTAATCACTTTATTAACAAGAAGATGTTTTTGTCTCATTCTGGGAGTAACATTCTTTTGAAGATCTTATTTTTAGAAAGACAAGTGACAGGTGAGAGAAATTAGAACACATATATCTTTTTATGTATATATTTGTTACTCCTTGCCATACAGCCACTTCATTGTTGCATGAGTCTGTTTCATCTTCTCGTTGGAGCAACCTTCAACTTCCTTAATTTAGTATAACAAATTTAATATAAATACAACCTATTACAAGTTATTTTGGAAGATATGTATTTGTCTGAATATTTAAAAATGTGTGTGTGTGTGTGTTTAATTGTTATTTTTCCCCCCACTAATGCAATCTAGTAGATGTCTAATTTGCCCAGAGATTTTTTATTTCCTTTGGTTTAACCTGATGAGACAGCAACGCTAAAGGGGTAACTGACCTTTCTCATAAAAAATGCACATGACCTTCTACTGTGTTTCATATGGGCAAATTGCCTAAGTAGCAGCAAAGAACTTGTGAATTATAGCTTCTGATTTTCGAATCCGTTTTATGAGAATAATTTCAGTGGGCACTGTTTTCAACAAAGCCTGTCTGTATTAATATCTGACACTCTGTCATGTATTCGAGTAATATGTTTTTGCAATGAAAATTAAGTTGAAGTAACAATTTTTCATGAATTTGTGTAATACAATGCCTTGCAGTAATTAGTGTCCTAGGTAGTTCATCTATGTTATTACTAAATTCTGCACATAGTGAAAAATGGTAAACCGTAATATACTGGCCTGTAATTTCATCACAAATTTGTGCATGCTATAGAGTCAATGACATTAAGAAACTGTATCAACCTTTGGAATAAAGTGAATTGTCAAAGAAATAACAGCTGAGGCATAGGTATCACCTCTATCTGGCAAGGTATAGAAAATTCACTCTCATTGTAAGCCCAAGTAATGTAGCAAAACATTTCAGCTATGCGTAACAAACTGTGCTTAGTCTGCATCATCCATCATATGCAGGTAAATCTTAAGCATTTACACCTATATTAAAAACAAAATTAACGCATCTTTTTTTTTTTTTTTTCTTTTTTTTGTCAGGGAACAGATGTTTTCGTTCAGTGCTGCTTAAGGAGACAGATTTTAATTAATAAAGAACCAAGATAGTAATGGGTCAGAGTGTCAGAGTTAAGCAAATTAGTTGTTGCCAACTTTTTGTGGTAGGTGCCTTCCACAGAATCTGGCATCAAAGAAAGCAGAAACACCCTAAAACACTGACATTCTAATTGGAGTTAGAAGAAAGCATTGAGGGAAACAAGGAAAAACAGGATTGTGTCCGATACAACAGGGTGGTAACTTTGTCTCCTTAGCAACCCCACTGCCTGGAAGAATAAGTATCATCTGACCTAGCTGTAAGGGGCTCTGGTCCCTATCTTCAAGAAAAGTGGGACTCTCAGTGAAAGAAACAGAATTGAAATTTATTATTGAATTGCTTTTGCAGATGAGAAAAAATCATTAATGCCAAATTAAGATAGATTATTTTCTTCCTTCAGGGATGGGATAGCTATTTCTTCCTTTGCAGGAAGTCAAGGGTTATGGTACACTGTAACCACACTTTTTTTAGGTTGGATATTAAGGAGAAATTTCTTTACTGAAAGGGTTGTGCAGCATTGGAATAGGCTGCCCAGGGAAGCGATTAAGTCACCATCCCTGGAGGTCTTCAAGAAATGTGTAGATGTATAACTTGGTATAGCATGGTTTAGTGGTGATCGTATCAGTACTAGGTTAAAGGTTAGACTAGATGATCTTCTTAAAGGTCTTTTCCAACCTGAATAATTCTCTGATTCTATGAATTTATCCTCTGTAAAAAGAAAAGAAAGAAAAAAAAAAGTAATTTTCTGTGTTGCAATTTTAAAACAGCAAAAAGCAGTTCTCAGAGCATCTCCAGGTTGTAAATACCTGCAACTATGATCTGAAATCACTGGGTCAAGTTAAGCATGTATGTGCCAGCACTGTAAAGGTGTCTTTTCAGCTTTTGCAGACATATATGGCTATATGACTTTCTCACCTAAAACCACTGGATCTTGCTGAACAACCACAAAAACCCCTTTTCAAATCTTCTTAGTCATCAATATTTGAGTTGTTTAGCACACAAGAAAGACTTAGACAAAAACTTTAAAAATCCAGAATTTCTTGAGAAGAGTAAAACTGAATTAATGTTCATTCTTTCACAGAGCTACAGCTTTTCTAAATTATCCCTATATCATGATGTTTGTTTGATTCCAGTCATAAGAAAAAAAAAAAAGGTTATAAATTAATGAAATGTTAGCCCTACACCTCTCTCACCCACACACCTCCCCCCTTCCTTCTACCCTTCTGATTATCACTTGACTTTATATAACCTACTGGATGATTTAGTGAATATTTTCACCAGGTTGTTTGATGAAGATACCAGAGAAAATAATTGTTAAATTATTTGAATAGAATCACATCCTATGGTAGGAAATCACTAGCATTGAAAAACAAAAAAAATTGGAAAGGTCTATTGACTAATTGACAGGAAGACAATGATTATTCATCTATCTCAAAAGTATAAATAAGGAAACCGCAGACTCATCAAATAATTAAAATATTGCAGAGCTGTTCCAATATATTATTCAATGGCAAAATAAATCACGGCTACTCAGTCACTCTAAATGGCGTTGTATATTTTTATTAGGTTAGGTAAGGTTGCCTTTTGCCATTTAGAAGGGGCCTTTAGCCTTGCGTAGTGATTCGCATTTTGCCCCAATGAGCTAATAACCTAGCATGACTAGACAGATAATGAAGGAGAAGTTAAAGTAGTCTTTCTTAAACATTATTCAGACCTTTAATGCTCAGTAAGAGACAGATACAATTATATCTGATGACTTTCAAGAAAAGGGGCTGGTCATGCATCAAGGACATACACACACACATACAAAAAAAAAAAAAAAAGAGAGAGAACGCTTATTTGACAAGATTTTGATCTTTGCTCCATAATGCTGTTCATAAGTGAGATGTGACAAAGATGTGTCTCATTTATTTCATCACATGCATACACCACATGCAGAAGAACATTATAAGTGGGAGAGAACTTCTTCCTTGCAGAAAGGAAAAGAGGAACTGGAGAACTGCTGGGAATAGCAGATGAAAGAAATAGCTCTCAAGACTTTCTATATTATATTATTGTCTCCTACTATTCTGTATTGCAATGTTTCTATAAAACTTACAAAAATCTAGCAACTGTAATGAGCACAAATGTAATGCACAACTTCCCTTTGAAAAAGAAATAAGGTAATTGGATAAAAGTTTCCTAGCCAATCTCAAAATCAAGGATCTCAACTTAACACCAACTCCATTCCCTACTTTCCTTTCAGTTTTGTGAAAGTTTTTTGACATAACTGTTTTGCCATTTTGTTTCAGACAGGCGGATTGGTTTAGCTTTCAACTTCAATACTACTTATGTTGAAGAACACTACTTATGACGTAGTCAAAATGATTTTTTTTTGAGGTTTATTAGATAAAATTAGAGTCATTGTTATCTTTCCTTATGTCTCTTACTCATTCCACAGGATAAAGACACATTTTGCCTTACACTTTTCTGTTGTTACTTTAAATCTCCTCTTTATTTAAACCCAATTCAGCCTTCTGCACCTAGAATATTCTAAAATGATAAATGGTCATCTATACACAGAACTTTAATACCAATTACTGACAATCATGTTTGGTTTTACATTAAATATAGAGCCTTAAATAGAGTCCATTATTTACTTTTTAATAATGACTTGTAATACAATAGTTCACACTCAAAAAAGTCTTATAGAGAGGAAAAAAAAAAAAACAGCTTTCTAATACTGCGTATAGTTTATCATAGAATCATAGAATAGTTTGGATTGGAAGGGACCTTAATGATCATCTAATTCCAACCCTCCTGCTATGGGCAGGGACACCTTCCACTAGACCAGGTTTCTCAGAGCCCCATCTAACCTGTCCTTAAACAATTCCAGGGATGAGGCACCCACAAATTCTCTGAGCAACCTCTTTCAGTTCATCACCACCATCTTAGTAAAGAATCTCTTCCTTATACCCAATTTAAATCTACCC
Source organism: Anser anser (assembly GCF_964211835.1). Lineage (NCBI taxonomy): Eukaryota > Metazoa > Chordata > Aves > Anseriformes > Anatidae > Anser > Anser anser. Next base: position 178,812,744 of record NC_139720.1, on the reverse strand, counting down.
TTTTTTAGTTTAAAGACATTACTCTTTGTCCTATCTATACTCTCCCTGAAAAAGAGTCCCTCTCCTGCTTTCTTGTTGGTCCCCTTTAGGTATTGGAAGGCCACTGTGAGGTCTCCCCAGAGCCTTCTCTTCTCCAAGCTGAACAACGCCAGCTCCTTCAGCTGTCTTCACAGTAGAAGTGCTCCAGCCCTCTGATCTTCCTTGTGGCCCTCCTTTAGACTTGTTCTAATATGTCCATATCTTTCTTGTGCTGGGGTCTCCAGAGCTGAATGCAGTACTCTAGGTAAGGTCTCATGAGAGCAGAGTAGAGGGGTAAAATCACCTCCCTTGATCTGCTCAGCATCCTTCTTTTGATGCAGCCCAGGACACAGTTGGCTTTCTGGGCCACATGGGCACACTGACAGCTCACTTTGAGCTTTTCATCAGCCAAACCCCCCCAGGTTCTTCTCTTCAGGGTTGCTCTCAACCCATTCTCTGCCTGGCCTATATTTGTTCTTGGGGTTGCCCTGACCCAAGTGTAGGACGTTGCTCTTGGCCTTGTTGAATTTCAGGAGGTTCATTCACCTTTCCAGTCTGCCAAGGTCCCTCTGGATGTCGTCCCTTCCCTCCAGCATGTTGACCACACTGCAAAGCTTGGTGCTGAGGGTACACTCAATCCCACTGTATGTGTCACCAACAGCACTGGTCGTGATACTGACCTCTAAGCAATACCACTTGTTATTCCACTCTTTCTTGAAATGTGGAAAAAACATACCTGCCCACTACTCAAGGCATGTACACACCAAGATTTTCTACAGGAGTGAAACAATAACCTCTGAATTGTTCTTAATTCCCAAGATGATGCCCAGCATCTTATTGGATGTTTTTGTCTTGCATGCAGAGATGATGATTTCAGAGAACTGTCAATATTGCCTCCAAGTTTTCTTTCCTAGGTCATGATTTCCAGTTCAGAGTTCATTTAGAATACTTTTCCCTAGATGCATCATTTTACATCTATTTTCATTGAAACTCAAGAATTTGGTATCACCTGAAAACTTGGAGATTTCATTGCGCACTTCTACTCCAAGTCATTAATGAAAATGGTGAATAAAGGCAGTCCTCACACCGATTTATGGGAACCTGCCGATGATTATTTTCTAACCAGAAAAGTGAACTTGATTTCCCTTCTTTAATCACATTTCCAAACAGAAAAGAGCCTTTCCCATAACAACTTTCTTTCTTTTGATGTAGAGATTGTCAGGCTTTTTGAAATGCCAAATATATTATGTCTATTCTCTCTCTCTTATCCACATGCTATTCAAAACCTCCTCAAACACCAGCAGGTCTTGGGAAGTAATTTCCTTTTACAGGAGTTATTCTGATTCTTTCCTAGCAGACTACATATGCCCAAGTTTTGATGATTTCTGTGATTTTATCTTTTATTACTGACTCCTAAATGGATACTAGAGAAAGAATCCAGCCATTCTTAGGATGCCCCTCCAGAGTCCCTCCCATACCTGTGAGTTACATCACTGACCTGACAGTTCTCTGGCACAGCTGCAGTTTTTGATGACAGATTACACATTTTGGCCTCTGCTTTTATAATTTATTTCACTTTTGGGTTTCCTCAGAACTCTGTGGTGAATGTCAGGTAGTCTTGGCGATGCATTAGCATTGAGTTTATTTGTTTGATCTAACACTTCCTAAAAATTTATTTAGCACTTCTCTCTTGCTTGTTACAATGAAAGTATCAGGTACAGGAATCACCCAACACCTAGTTATTTGCCTGATTTTGATATATTTTTACTACCAGCTTACTATCTTATGCAAGGCAGGCACATCAAGTTTTTTAGTGCTCTTAATTTTCTGTTTACATTTGTCTTGCTATGTTCTATGAGCTCATTGTAGGATGTAAGGAAATGTCCTTAAGTTGTGCCAAGGATGGTTTAGATTAGATGTCAGGATGAATTTCTTCATGGAAGGAGCAGTTAGGTATTTGAACTGGCTGCCTCAGGAAATGGTAGGGTCTCCATCCCTGGAGATACTTCAGAGACACACATGGCACTTAGGGACGTGGTTTAGTGGTGGACTTGGTAATGTTAGTTGATGACTGTACTTGATGATCTCATGGGTCTATTCCAAACTATATGACACTATGATTCTCTGATTCTTAGACTCCTCCTTTGGTCAAGTATTTTTTGTTGGTTTGTTTGTTCTTAAATTAATACTGTAATAATTTCCAATGTCTTAAATGTATTTTTTTTTCATATTAAATCATTTAGGGTTTTTATTAAACCATTTTTGTTGTTGTTGTTGTTGTCGTTCTCTTTGTAACTCAGATTCTGACACAGGTGGGCTCTTTTAGAAGTCTCTATGCTGCTTATATGGTTATAAATTTTTTTTTTGAGTGATCTATTCAGGTTTTGTTTGTTTCTTTGTTTCTTTTCCCTTCCATTGTTACTGGTTGTAACTAATTGCCTCATTGCTTTTGATTGTTCTCTTTCCAGAAATTGTGCCAGATTCATAGCTTACTTCCTCCTGCTACAATTTACAGTGGCCAATTACATAGCAACTCTCTACTAAGGCCACTTGAACTCAATTCTATGTTTCACTTAAGATCAAATCCTGAGGAACATCTTTTAAGTGAATTCAAAGACTGGCTTCTCTAAGAAGCTGTCATTTATTTAATATGTGTTTTTTGTTGTTGTTGTTGTTGTTGCTGCCTTTCATCCTGATAAGGCATTAGTTCAGTCTTTACTGTTATCATCCAGCAATCCTACCCATCTTTTTTTCTTTTTTTTTTCCTTTTTTTTTTTTTTCCTTCTCATTTCACTTCACCTTTCCTGATCATTAGCATTGTCCTTATCAGTAGATAGAAAGTAGTAGGATCAGTAGTAAGGGACTTAGCAGTCCATTCTTGATGACTTACTATGGGACTTCCACCCAAAACAATTGTCTATCGAGTCACTTTACATATATTATTTTGATGCTCTGACCTTTTGCAGAATCCTCCATTACACAATGCCACATTAAGCCACAGCCCTCATGGACTCAGTTTTAATTGGGACCATTTCCACACCTTTTTGATTTCTCCTTATTTTAAACTTAGAAGAGCTTAAATATTCCTCTAACACCTTTTTTTTTTTTTTTTTTTTTTTTTCAGTCCCAACAGCCTTGCTCCTTTTTGATTAAGGTGCAGCTTTTTCTTCCTGTGTAGGTTGTTTTGTTGTAATATGTTCCCCTTTCATAACATCCTAAATCCCTCATCTCTCCAGTACTATGTCATTCATGAATTGAGACATCTGATTCCTGCCTGCCTCCAGGGCCTCACGTGTGGGGCTGGAAATATTTCACAGAATGCTACAGTGGAGCTCCAGAATCTCAGTCTCCCGGGTTGCAGCCAGAATTTAACTTCCAGAAAGTTTCTTCTACAATCCCCCATAGTGTTGATATTTATATGGACCATGACCACAAGATGCATTTCTGAACATCTTGTGAAGTTCACTGTGTTTGCACTCAGCAGGCAAGTTGCTATCCAGTCTTCTCAGACATCATAAACCCATCTGTCTATCTCTAAGTAAAATCTTCCACTACCATTACTCACCTGAAGTACTCTTCTGTTTGGTGAGCATCCTCTGTGTGATAAAACGAAGCAAAACAAAAAAACGCACAACAGTCATAAAAGCAGACACCAGAATAATTATGCTGTAACTACTGGGAATAATACTGGATAATTTCTTTATTAGCTTTCCGATAAGCAATTTTTTCATGAAAAATGGCAGATAATCCATCTTTAAGAATAGTGTGTGTAGAGCCCTCACAAAGCACATTTTGTGTATATTAATTTGTTACAAATATATGGTAGAGCAAAACCCATAATGTTTAAAGAGGTCTAAGTCCCAGGTCTCTTTCTCGATTTAATTGGAGTTACAAAGTCTTTATGCAAAAGGTGATCTATTCTGTTGTTGTTTTATTTTTTTATTTGTTTTTTTTTGTTTGTTTGTTTTTTTCTTAGGTGGAAAAGAGAAAAGGATGAGTACAAGCAAGAAAACTAGTGGGTCAAAACTAAAAATATTTCATTAGTGAAGGAGAAGTGAAAGAAGACAGAAAGAAAAGAAAAGAAAACAAAACAAATGATGCAAAGACAGTCACTCACTACCACTTATGGGTAGACTGATGCCCAGCCAGTTCCTGAGCAGATGGCCAGCCACCCTAAATCCCCTCTCCATTTTATTGCTAGGTGTGACATTATTATGGAACAGAATATCTCCTTGGTTAGTTCAGGTCATCTGCCTAGTTATGTCCCCTCCCAACCTCTTGCACACCCCAATCTATTCACGGTGAAGAGTCAAAGGGAGGAACAGAGAAGGCCTTGGAGTTATGCAGATACTCTTCAGCTGTAGGTAATATATCAGTGTGTTATCAGCATTGCTTTGGCCACAGATCTAAAACATAGTTTCATATTAGTTGCCATGAAGAAAATTAATTCTATTCCAGCCAGACCCAGTGCATATGTAGATACTTAAGCATGTATGTACATATACAGAACTATATACATATAAACATGTTTAGATTTAGAGATAAGTGAATAAATAGCTGTGGGAACCTGTACGTACTTGTTTGGATTGGGATTCAGAATTTTCTGTAAACATAATATGAACAACGTGTTATGTTTATAATAATGCTTATTAGAAATGGAAATTCACAATAATGTGTCTGTGCAAAAGTAAACACTATACTTGATTTCTCTTCCTTCTGTCTCTGTGGCTGTGAAAACTGTATTCATCAAGCTTAGAATATATACTACATTGTCAATGGTGTAACTCTATTGAATGGTTCAAGATGACTCTCTTACTAAAATATATTCACATTACATTTTTATAACAGTATAAATTGTTCATATATTTCAAAATGAGAGTCATTTGCAGGTAATTCTTTAAGATAATGAAAGCTAAATTCATCAAATATGTTCCTGTTTCTTTGAATAGTCCCTGGAGTTTTACTCAGAAACAGCAACTGTTTCTTTATACCAGATTTCTCTCTGGGTGTACCTATCTCTTAAACAAAAGTTGCAGTAACATCTATGACCTGTTTTTGAGGTGCTTAATATAAAAGGAGCGCTGGTCAAGGAAAAGGATCTGGGGGTGCTGATTGATGTTTGCCTGAACATGAGACAGCTGTGTGCCCAGGTGGCCAAGAAGGCCAACAGCATCCTGGCTTGTACCAGGAATAGTGTAGCCAGCAGGAGCAGCAAGGTGATTGTTTCCCTGTACTCAGCTTCTGGCGAGGCTGCAGCTCGAGTGCTGTGTTCAGTTTTGTGCCTCTCACTACAAGAAGGACATTGAGGCCCTGGAGCATGTCCAGAGAAAGGCTACAAAGCTGGTGAAGGGCCTGGAACACAAGTCCTATGAGGAGCAGCTGAGGAAACTGGGGTTGTTTAGTTTGGAGAAGAGGGGGCCCAAGGGAGAACTTATTGCTTTCTACAACTACCTGAAAGGAAGGCATGGGGAGCTGGGGGTCGTCCTTTTCTCACAGGTAACTAGTGATAGGACTAGGGATAGAAGGAGTGGCCTCAAGTTGTGCCAGGGGAGGTTCAGGTTGGAAATTAGGAGACATTTCTTCTCGGAAAGAGCAGTCAGGCATTCGGACGGGTTGCTCAGGGAGGTGGTAGTGTCACCGTCCCTGGGGTGTTCAAGGAAAGGCTGGACGTGGTGCTTAGGGACACGGTTTAGTGGGCAATACTGGTGGTAGGGTGATGGTTGGACCAGATAATCCTGAAGGTCTTTTCCAACCTTAATGATTCTATGATTCTATGAAAGTCTCGTTGCTTTATCTGGGCCATTTACAGATGCTAATGTGTTCTCCTCTAGCACAAACGTGATTAGAAATGTACAAGGTAAAGGAGACTAATGAAACTGGACTGTAGAGTATAAAAAAGAAAAAAAAAAAGTATTGCAGATCCACAGATCCAGTTTTTACTATCCACAGTGTTGCTCACCCTTGGCAGATTACCTCATTTACCACTCGTATGACTGATGTAGTATCATGAGCCACTTTTATCTGGGAGTAAAGGCTATGAAGATCAGTATGCAATGAGATTTTGGGATGTTTTCACAGCTCTTCAACATTCCCTTATTACTAACTATAGTGCAGCAGTCTCTCTTTTATGAACATTAACACTGCAATTATATTTCCAGAATTCTTTACCTGTAGTTTTACTGTCAAAGAGAATTAGATTTAGTCAGGCTTTGATAATAACACAACAAAAAGCAGTATTAAGAAGTCAAAATGCAACACATGGGAAAAAAAAAAAAAGAAAAAAAAAGAAAAAAAAAGAAAAAAAGAGAGAGAGAGAGAGAGAGAGATTATATGTAACAATAACATTATTCATCTCTAATAATGCAAACCTCTTGTAGATGCTCCAGAGATAGAGGCAGAAAACAAGCAAACAAGAAAAAGTGATGTACTAGAGGGGAAAAATAATGTCGCACAACAATTTATTTCACAATCAATAGAGAACATAGACCTTACCCTGTTTTAACAACTAATGAAACATCAGTGCCCAGAGACAAAAAAAAAAAATGCCACCACAGGTTGCCAAAAAGTAAAGGTTTCTGCATTTGTAAGGTTGTTCTTTCAAATACAGAGGTGGTTTTAAGGCAATAATTCATTCACAGGGTTCAATGGACACCATAATTCATGAAAATTTAGAAATGTCAGGTGTTTGTGAGATGAATTGCTGCCTTACGGCAATCTCTAATTATATGTTATAGATAACCTAAATGAAAGAAAACCACAATTAATAGTAAAGAAAAAAAAAGTGATTAGTGTGGATCCCATTCTATTTATAATACTGAATCCTGTACAAATTTCATATGCACACACATTAATTAGTATAGGAAAATGTGTTTCTTTTAACTAGTATGAAACTACTGAATCATAAGTTTCTTTTTCAAGTCCAGATTTCAGGATACTGTCTCTGTCTACTGTTTTCAGTCATGGATTTAATTTCATGGATATTCTGCAACTCTGGCAAAATAGAGGGGCACTGAAGTGGGGGTTAAATATATTTATTTTCCTTAAAGATTTTTTTTTTTTATGTAATGAGACTGATGTAAAGCAGTCTTTGTGTTAATATGTATCAGACCTCACACACTGACCTTTGTAACTTAAAAAAGCTTTCCACACATAGGATTCTTATGGGATTCTATAACACAGAGAATATATGGACTGTAGACAATTACATGCAGAAAGTTTGGTTTTCAGAAGAGACTATGAAATTAAATGAAAAAAAAAATCACAGATTTCAGAACAAATAGTTTATTTGCTTTTAGTTTTTTCTCAACAGAGAGTAGAGGTATAAGGCCTTATGTTATGTGCTTACATACCTCTGATGCACTCTGCGGTGTTGTCTGTGATTCAGACTTGTCACCAACTGTTTATTAAGTTTTGACTGAAAGACTTTTGAAGGAGCTTGTGTATCCCCTGACACCCAAGAGGATATCTGGGAATCAGATGAAAGCCTGATCTAACCATCTGGAGGTGTTGTTCCTCTCTGCTGGCCCTCATCCAGCAATGCTGTCTTTCCTGGCAGTTTACCCCCAAGAACTACAGTACCATAACAAGTGATTATGTTTATACTGTTGTGTAGAACAGGGGCTGCTGTAGTACAGCTTTAATCTTTTTTTTTTTTTTCTTCAAAATTTGGACACAAGGCAGATTATGAACAATATATGTTCTGTATTTAAAAAAAAAATAATAAAAATTATCACTTTTCTTCTTTCAGTGATGCAGTACCAAGAGATAAAGAAAGAATGTTAGAGTCAGCACATATCCCCCGCTCTTAAAGATTTTCCCCTTCTCTATTATGTATTCCTGTGGAAAAAAAATTATATCTGCCTAAATCAAGAGTATTATTTCACATATCTAAAACACGATATGAGAGAAATTCCATACATGGTCTGAAAATTTTATAAAATCTTTACTAGTTGTTGTTGTTGTTTTTAATGGCTGAAGTGTATTTTGAAATGTCTCTTATCCAGTTGGTTACTTGGTCGCATTACTTTGACCTGAACAATCTTTTCATTATAAGAATATTAATTAGATTTTTTTTACCCTCCTAGTTTTCAAACAAACGAACAAATCCTCTTGAAAATTACTGCTGTTGACAGAATTTGGGATAAACAAGAAAGATACTTTTTAATCACGAAATTCTGCACTTCCTTCTGAAAATCTGATCATTTCACCATGATTATATTTTTATGTCTTATTTTTATTTTTTATTCTGTCAAAAAAAAAGAAAACAGGAGTTAAGGATGCTTTAAGGTTTTCTCACATTCCAAGAGACAGGAGGAAATTCATAGGTTTTATAAATAAATTTTGATTTCTGATCTTGTATTACAATATTGTTGAAAATTGCCATAGTAACTTGAACTATATTTATATTTCAATGTGATTGTTTCCTACATTTAAAACAAATATATATATATATTTATGATGAACTAAACAACATCAGTGAACCATTTGTACCCTTATTCCATGTTCAGAAATAAGACATAGAATAGCTTTTGTTGTATTAGATAACATTATTCAGAGTGGCTACTCTTCATTTGTTAGGAACCCAGTCATTTGTATCAATATTCATTTATTCAATTGAAAATTTCACCAGACACATCATCAAATCCAATCATGATTGCTCCCCTGAAGACATATATAAAGCCAAGCATTGAATTTGTTGCACCTAAATGTATGCGTTTGATTTAGCATCTATGAGGCTGTTGGCCCTCCTGGTAATCTTGGGTCTCAGGTGTTCTTTGGAAGGCCATTGTAGCCTAAGTGGATCTTACTCCTAATGTTGATGCCTCACATCTCTAAAGTTTGGTGGGATGAATCAGGACCTCAGATTTTACAGGTGAAATTGTTAGTATTGACAGAATTGTGAAGGATCAGGCTCTCAAATTTACTCTATGTAGAAGTCAATGGAGCTCCGTATAGTTATAACGGTTTGCCTACAGGCTGCCGGTTTAAAACTGGGGCCTGAATGTTACCCTATCTCAAATCTGTGTGACTCTGTGCTGGTTCATTAGCTCACAACATGCTGCCAATTTGAAGATTAGGGTTTTAATTGGAATTTATTTACAAGCTAAATTGCTGCTACAGCTATTATTTTTTTTTTCTTTTTGTACTGGTTGGGTGGACTTAAGGAATAAGGTTGAGAAAGAACATAGGTCATCTAAAGAAAAGAACGTGTTAAAAAGGAAGAAGAGCAGTTCTTTTCTACTTTTCTGTTCTTGTAATGGTCCTTCCTATGTATACACCCCTGCCTTCTTTATATACCTCTTCGTTTAGGTCATGAATTTGGGGCAAAAAAAATTTTACGATAAGCTAAAAAAAAAAAAAGATGCTGCAGTTCATGCTATAGTAGTTGTTTTTCCTTATACTACATAAGCCACCAACTCAGTTTAATTTTTCTTGATTCAAGAGGTTCAACATCTCACACTTAAGTAGTCTACCAGCATAAGGCATATTCAAATAACTCATTAAAGTAATTTCCGTCAAGGAGCTTCGGTGTACTTAGCCATGTATCATCAATCAACTGCTGTCAGTCTGAGTCAGGTTCAGCTCCTGTGCTGACTCATGATACTGACACTAAATGGAGTGAGGGTGCCACAAACACATATTGGGCAAGTCAAGGGACAGAGCTGTCAAAGAAAAATATTTCCATCCTGACATTGAAAAGAAAGGGAATTGAGTGGATTTGATAATCTGGTAGTGACCTATTGTGTGTAGTTGAAGTAGTTCAGGATTTTGACTCAAACAGAAACACTGGGAGGTGTAATGAGGTAAAAAAAGCACAACCCCCAAGTTTGTTGTTGTTCTATTTTTTGTTGTTACCCATGAACAACTAGAAATGCAAGAGTTGCAGAGCCAAAAGAGATGTGAATAGAGGCATATGTGTCAAACATATCTAACAGGAGAACTAATTTGAAACATATGGCCTTTCCCCCTTTTCCATTTTATGTACGATGGTTTTTGGTTCAATAAAAAAAAAAAAAAAAGCGGGGTGAGGGGGGGAAGGGGATAAAAAAGTGAAAAGTTAGACATATTCCCACCGGGTTGCTACAGAGCTCAGCCCTGATTGTGAAAAACACTGCAGCTACAGAGTTACAGTGTTAAATATGCATATGCTTGCTTGTCTTCTCATTACACAACTCATGTTTTTGACTGCAGTGTTATGGCTTTGACAGAGATGAAGAACTTTTTACTTTCTTCCTCCTCAGGCCATAGGTAAACCAAAGGAGAAAGTTCTTGCCAGAAAGGGAAGAGAAAGACAACTTGGGATTGGATATCCTTGGAATAAGAAAGGTGTTGAAGTTTGGCCTTTACATTGTTTACAACAGCTTCAACCCCTGGCTGGTTATAAGTTGAATCACTACAGCTTTCACAAAAAAAGATTTTAAGCTTCAGATTTCTTGAGTTACAGATCAGGACAGTTACCTACCTTCTTCAGACACATCCAGCAGAAAACATATTCCAACCTTTCTGACAATGGAAGCAAAGAAGTATTATTTTAATATTAAAAATATTTTATATTATTTGATGACTATAATTGAATAATATGAAAAATATAATAATGTTGTTTAATTATTTAAACAAAATCAACAAGCTGCATGAAAAACAACAACAACACCACCATAACAGTATTGACATAAAGTACAAATACTTTATAGAAGGGCACTAAAAGACCTACAAAATTAATGTTTTTTTTTTTTTTTTTTCTCATTCCGTCACTTTTTAGTTACACACTCTTTTTTATTTAGGCCTGGATCCTCTCTTGTTCTTAGGTTTTGTTCTGGTGTTCTGATTATCTAACCAGATTAGTGTACAATGAGCTCTAATCAATACCAAACAGTTGCACTCCCCAAAGAATTGTTTGTCAAGTAAGGATAACAGGATCACAATGTTTACTGAGCATGTCCTTAACACTAGAGAATGAAAAAAAAAAAAAAAAAAAGGAAAGGAAAGGAAAGGAAAGGAAAGGAAAGGAAAGGAAAGGAAAGGAAAGGAAAGGAAAGGAAAGGAAAGGAAAGGAAAGGAAAGGAAAGGAAAGGAAAGGAAAGGAAAGGAAAGGAAAGGAAAGGAAAGGAAAGGAAAGGAAAGGAAAGGAAAGGAAAGGAAAGGAAAGGAAAGGAAAGGAAAGGAAAGGAAAGGAAAGGAAAAGGAAAAGGAAAAAGGAAAAGGAAAAGGAAAAGGAAAAGGAAAAGGAAAAGGAAAAGGAAAAGGAAAAGGAAAAGGAAAAGGAAAAGGAAAAGGAAAAGGAAAAGGAAAAGGAAAAGGAAAAGGAAAAGGAAAAGGAAAAGGAAAAGGAAAAGGAAAAGGAAAAGAATGGAGGTAAAGTCACAGTATTGTTACTGTGCTTTCTATTATGATACCTTTTTGGATAAATCATCATAAAAGTGGAAAGGGCCTTTTTTCATCTCTTTTACATTGTCGTAATAGTGCCTTGGAGATAATTCAAGAATCTCTCCCTGTATTTAGGTACTGTATTTACGATTTTGTAGAGCTAGTTAATAAGCTAGGCATCTTTCCCTTGAAAATCACAAATTGAGGCCAAGTTAATTAAGTGTTATAAGGCATCAAGCCAAGGGTGGTGAGTTCTGCTGAACTTAATGAATGAGATTAGGAGTGCTGGCAAATCTGCTAACACCATTCTCTCATATCTACCTACTCAAATGTAGAATATCTTATGACCCATTTACAAATAAGTCCAGAAACTGAAGTCAGGGGTATGTGTACATTTTTAGGAACTTTATCCCACACGTATTTGTCTTTATGTATTTCTGGATATTCATGATAGGTTCCTCTATTTTAAAATGGAGCTGTGTGTGATGTTTGACAGTGTTTACCAGATGTATCACATTCTGGTAACTTAGTTGATTATTTTGATTATTTTATTGGATTCAACATATATAGCTGTTATTTTACAGCTGTCACAGCTCTTTCCAAGATGGTTGCTTGTGATTTTTTTTTTATTTTGAAGTATAACATTGAAATTATAATTATTATTTAGTGTTTTTTTAAGACTTTTTAAAATTTGAATATTTATCATTTACATGTTCAATGATTTTCCAATTAACAACAAAGTGGGAATTATTAGTTTCCATAGTTAACGGCTCTGCAGTTACTTCTGACAGCAGCAATACTGTATACACACAGGAACCAATTAACAAGGCACTTAAAATACTCACCAATTGAAGATATTTTGCAGCAGATATTGCAGGTTAATGTACATACATGAAATATATCTTCTGATTATTTGGAAGTTGAGAGATAAGTGATAACATGGAATTAATCAGGGGTGGGAGATCCCGCTGGGATTTGGATACAGGAACTGTGACACACCACTGCCCCTTTCTATCAAGTGACACAGCTTTTGACAGGGCTTCATGGTGACAAAATTTTTGTTATAGTAGAAGTATAAATATTTAAAAGTAGGATAAGATAACTTCTATTTATTTCATCTGTTATGAGTCCCAACGTAAAAACTATTTCAATAAGGATGAAGGACTTTTTTTTTTTCTTTTTAAAATTGAATACAAAATTAGAATTTTCATTGCAGTGTAATGTTGTAGGCCAAGAGCAACTTCACTGAGTTCAGAGATCCTGTTTCCCTTTTCACTGACACTTACTTGATATGAGGGTCACAGTCAGATCTTAATTATGGCCTTTGTCTAAAAGATTGTGTAAGTTTACCCAAAATGTGCCTCTGTGACTGCCTAATCTGTCTGGTCTGTCTCTTTGCTTTTAATGTGTCATCCTGACATACATCTCTCTTCCAATAATGTGCTGTCTCTTGTCTAGCTTTTGTGCTATTTTTCTTCTCCAGAAGGTTTTTTATAGAATAACATTATTAAAAAAAAAAAAAAAGGGAAAAATAACAACAACAGCAGCAACAAATAGGATGCCTCAGAACACTAATCTATCCTTCTCAATTAACACTTCTTCTTGTGTTACTAGCATGTAGTTTTATTGAAAAAAGAGATCATTTAGCCAAAGCTAAAAATGTTTCCTCTGCTCCTTTATCTGGACAGCAAGCATTTAATTTATGTATGCATTTATTTATACAACATCACAAAATATGTAAAAGCATATTGTGTTGCATAGATCAGTGTCCTGCCTGAGACACTTGAGAGAATAAACTAAAGGGGGAACTGACAAAATAGACATTACATCCTGAAAGGAACAGATATGGGTTGGCTAGCATATGATGAAAAATTTGTATGTGTTTACTTACACATGAACATAAACATTTTACGTAAAATAAATATATATATAATGTAAAACATCCATCAAACCAGAAAAAAAAAAAAAAACTTCCTGCACGATAATAGTCACCAGAAATGCTGCCATTAAAGCTTTGTTTATTCTTCCTATTCTTCTTCTAAAACTTAATGGCAAAAAAAGCAAGTAATGATCTGTTGAAAAATATTTTTATTTTTTTTTTCTAAGGCTCTAACATTCAGAATTACATAAAGCACAGGAATTTAACATTAAAGCTTTTTTCTTTTTTCTCTCTTCCTTCCTTCCTTCCTTCCTTCCTTCCTTCCTTCCTTCCTTCCTTCCTTCCTTCCTTCCTTCCTTCCTTCCTTCCTTCCTTCCTTCCTCCCTTCCTCCCTTCCTCCCTTCCTTTCTTTCTCTCTCTTTCTGTCTTTCTCTCTCTCTCTCTTTCTCTTTCTCTCTTTCTCTTTTTTCTTTTTTTTTCTCCTGTATATCTTTCTAGTATGTCTTGATTTACATAACCATGATAGTTTGACCAAATGCATTGTATCTGAGTAAATTAATAAAACATAATATTTGAAGAGCGATTCAGAAAGCAAGATGATCACTAAAAGCTTCTTAAATTTTGCATATTGTGAAATTCAAGTAGCATTGCTTGTAACAATGCATTCACCATGACTGTTTATTAACATATTTTCATTAAACTAAAACATTATAGTGCCACGCAAAATAAAGTAGAAATTTTGGATATAGAGGATATATGTTGACCATTAGTCAGGTATTAATATTTCTTGAGTCAATACTTACATTACCTATGTATATTTGACTGCATGGGAAGGGCATTAGCGAAAAAGAGGGAAAATTAAACTTTTCAACAATTTATCCATCTTGGCTAAATGGAAACTTGCATGCAGCTCAACATTTCTTTAAGCCATTTTCAGTTTCCATTAATTTTCACTTTCCTATGGCATTGTTACTTAAACAATTCCCTTTGTCTCACCTACTGAAAGACTGAATTAACTTGTTAATGTTTCAAATATACAGAATAGATTTATTACTACTTCAAGGGTTTTTTAAGATACAGAGGAAATGTCACAGAATTGCAAAGTATAGCTATTATTTATTTAGTTATCCTGTCCACAGTTGAGAAACAACTAGAAACATTTGGAAAGTTTAGTCACTATTTTCCAGTGATATCCGTGGATGAGTAAGTATTCTTGGGTAGAATAACTAAAAATTTAAGTGTTCATTTTTATTGTTAGGCCAGACTGTGTTACTATCCTATCATTATTTTGATATTCCTTTGCACAAATATAGATGAAAAAATTGTTGACCTAACCTTGGGAACTGATATTAAATTGCATTCAGGCAAATGCTTTTGCCTTTCTTGGTTTTTTTTTTTTTTTTTTTTTTTTTTTTTGTGCTTCAGTAAAGGTGTCGAACAGTCTATAAAATAAAGTTTCTTTGAGGATTACTCTTCACTGTCTGTCTACTTAGAGCAAGACCTTAATAGAACATCTCATTTCGCAGTGGTGTTTCTAGACTTAAAGATATGGATTATGTACAAAATAAGGTCAGTGAAGACAAAACCAATCAAAAAAACAAAGAGAAAAAGCAAAACAAATAGCCTTCTTTGCAGGCATGCTTAAAAAGACATGGTCTTATAGAGGAGGATGATATCTTGTGGCCAAAAAGCTAAAAGTACATTTAAACTAAAGTTTGCTTGCATTCATTCTCTGCCGGGAGCAGGAAAAGGAGTCTCCCCATTGCTCCTGAACTGCCCCTACAGAACAGATCTGATGCTCTAGGTCTGGGGAAAAGAGACTGTATGAATAATGGTAAAGACTTCGGAAAGGACAACCATACAGCACTGGCAGTCTACCACCTGCATCAGAACCAGTAACACACAAAAAAAAAAAAGCATGAAGGGTGTTAGTAATTGGAGACCCCTCTCTGAGAGGCACTGAGACACCCATTTGCCATCCAGATAATCTCTCCAGTGAGGTTTGCTGTCTGTCTGAGGCTCACATTCATAATAATACAAAGAGGCTACTGAGCCTGGTGGGTCCTGAAAGACTACTACCCATTCCTACTCTTTCTCATGGGATCAAATTAGTCTGCAACAAATAGACTCCAAAATATCAAAAGGGACTTTACATCGTTCGGAAAGATGTTAAAGGGATCAGGAGCACAAGTAGTGTTCTCCTCCATCCTCCCAGTTGGTGACTGGGACCCAAAAAGAAGCAGAAAAACAGACCAATTGAATGACTGGCTGTGTGGCTGGTGCCATGCCCAAGGTTTTGGGTTCTACGATTTTGGACATACTTATGAGAGACCACGCATGCTGACAACGGATGGGACACAGATAACCAGGTGGGGCAAGAGTGTTCTGGGCAGCAAGCTGGCTGGACTTATTAACAGGTCTTTAAATTAATTGTGGTGGGGGAAGGGGAAGCACCTCTGAGAGATCGAAGCTAACCTGGGAAAACTGTCAATTTAGGAAACAAGAGGGAAATACTTGTGAACTGTCCCAAAGGAAGTAGGAAGGCTTCATCTGAAAAGGTGATGAGACTGGTAACCCAGCTGAAGTGCCTCTATACCAATGCATGCAGCATAGGAAACAAGCAGGAGTTGGAAACCATGGTGCAATTAAAAAAATATGACTTGACTGTTATCATGGAAATGTGGTGTGATGGATATTGGAACACTGGAATAGAGGGCTACAAGCTTTCCAGAAGAGAGAGGCAGGGAAGGATGGGGCAGGGGTGTTGCCTTTTATGTTAGGGAAGGGACCGATTGTGAAGACATGCCTCTAAGAAACAGCTGTGGACAGGTTAGAAGCTTGTGGGTAAAAGTTAAAAGCTAAACCAATAAAGAACACCTTGTGGTTGGGGTCCACTACACGCTGCCTGATTAACGGGACCTTGTTGATGCGGCCTTCTTGCTTCAACTACAAGAGGCATCATACTTGCATGCTCTCATCCTGATGTGGGACTTCAATAACCTGGATATCTGTTGGTAAATCTACACAGCAGGCTGTGAGCAATCCAGGAGACTCATGCAGTGTATTGACGATAACTTCCTGGTCCAGGTATTAGACAAACCAACTAGAGGTGAAGCATTACTCTACCTGGTGCTTATCAGGTCAGATAAACTCATTGAAGAGGTTAAATTGGAGGCAGTGACCATGCTCCGGTTGAGTTCGTGACCTTGAGGAATATAGGCCTGGCAAAGAGAAAAGTCAGAACTGTGAACTTCCAAAGACTGAACTCCCGGTGGTTTAAAAACCTAGTGGACAGGATCCCCTGGAACACTGTCCTTAGGGACAAAGGAGATGAACAGAGCTGGCAACTCTTTAAGGTTGCTTTTCTTAGAGCACAAGAACTCTCCATCCTCCTATGTAAGATAGCAAACAGGAAGGGCAGGAAACCAGGATGATTGAGCAAGGACCTGCTGGTCAAACTGAGGCACAAGAAGGAAATGCACAAGCAGCAGAAGCAGGGACTTGTGGTCTGGGAAGAGTACAGGGATAATGTCTGTCTGTGCAGGGATGGGGGCAGGAAAGACAAGGCACAGATGGAATTGAGCTTGGCAAGGGGTATAAATAACAAGAAGGGATTCTATAGGTGCATTGGCCAGAAAACAAAGGCCAAGGAGAATGTGTCCCCTCTGATAAACAAGAAGGGAGAACTGGTAACAGACATGGAGAAGGCTGAGGTACTCAGCAACTTCCTTGCCTCACTCTTCACTGCCAGTCAGCCTTCCCATATCTCTCAAGTCCCTGAACTTCTGGGCAAGGGCTGGAGGAGCAAAGTCTCTCCCACTGTAAGCAAAGAGCAGGTCTGAGACCACCTGATAAAACTGAACAGGATTAAGTCTATGGGGCCCAATGACATGCACCCCAGGGTCTCACGTGGAGTGTTGTGTCCAGGTCTGGAGCCCCCAGCACAAGAAGGATGTGGAGCTGTTAGAGCAAGTCCAGAGGAGGGCCACCAAGATGACTGAGGAACTGAAGCACCTCTCCCATGAAGAAAGACTGAGAGAGCTGGGGATGTTCAGTCTGAAGAAGAGAAGTCTCTGGGGTGACCTCGCTGCGGCCTTTCAGTACTTAAAGGTGACTTATAAAAAGATGGAGAGTGACTCTTTGTTCAGTCAGATAATGACAAGACAAGGGTGACTGATTTTAAACTAAAAGTGAGGAGATTTAGATTAGAGGTTAGGAGGAAATTTTTGACTCAGAGGGTGGTGAGGCACTGGAAGAGGTTTCCCAGAGACATTGTGGATGCCCCATCCTTGGAGGTGTTCAAGGCCAGGCTGGATGGGGCCTTGGCCAACCTGACGTATTGGGTGGCATCCCTGTCCATGGCAGGTGGATTGGAACTAGATGATGTTTAAAATCCCTTCCAACCCAATCCATTGTATGATTCTATGTTCATGATTCAATTATCATGATCACCGTTCCACAAGTAGCGCAATGCACCTTCAGTCTAGTAGATGAATGACTGGTGTATTTTATTGAAGGAACAGGAGTACAGGTTATTTTGGATTGCTCGTGATAAATGAACTGTCTGCAAAGTACATGCAAGTACCAGAAATATGACAAACACAATCAACTGCATATAAGCTACCTTATGAAACAGCTCTACAGAGGATCTTAGATTTCCCAGGGAAGCACTCAGTATAACCGAAGGTTCAAAACTCACCCAATAGTGGGGAAAGAGAGAAGCAGCCTGTCAGCTGATCCCAGAAGGTAGAGATGCCCTCCTGACTTGTCTGCAATATCTTCCCTAACATTTTTCCTCTCTTGACTCATTCTTATATTATTTTCTTACTTTTAGGTGGAGCTTGAGGTACTCTAGTCATACGCATCTTTAATATGATTGGTATAAATTTTCTCACTTTTGCTTTAAATATATAGGCCTAGAGAAATTCAGAGCACATGCTCACCCAGAGGACATTATTTGGTTATCAGTTAGACACAGGTCAGGCCATGAGTTACATAGTATCATCCTGTCAGTGATATTACAGAGCCTGGCCACGGTGTCTTTACTCTGCTCCACCCTCCATGCTATTACCCTTAGAGTCACAACACCAAGCTCCTCTGGTGTTGCCAATATTGAAGGTTGCAGGTTATTTTCCCAAGGGGATTAACATGGGTCAAATTCCTTTCATATCTGCTACATCCCACCCTGGAAGTTTCCTCAGTGCTGAACCTTCTCTTAAGATGTAGACATACTTTTAGTCTCAATAAGTCACCTCCAGCAATTATTCCACAGTATTCCACTGTACAATACAGTGTTGAATTAGATCTGTTACTACTGTTAGTTAACATCAAGCAACTTTTATAGTTCATAATATCTCTGGAAACTCTTAAAAATGTGAAATAGTCCATCCCATTTGTCTGGAAATATTCAAGTATTTATGAAACAGAGTCATATTTGTTGATTACACAGACCAAATGAAATGGCTTTGTTTCAGTGTCGCATGACACCATCCCCAGACTATTTTTGACAGCCAGTCAATGGAAGTTAAGATTGAAATGAATCACTTATCAACAATAAACTGTGAATGGTATTAATTTGGCCTGAGTTCATTCAGCTGTAGGCTAGATGTCTACTATGTCTACTCTTAAGATCTGCTCTGCTCTTAAGGTACATATTAAGGTTACTATTCTTTTACTGTGCCATTTTCCTCCTTTGACTAAAAGGAAATGAAAATAGTTAAAATACGTAAATAGTTTTAATATGGCCAAATGTAGGCAAAATTAATACTCCCCCTCCCCCCTTTTTTTTCAATATGTAGTTTTACTTTTCTATATATTCAGAGACAATTCCAGTTTGAGAGACAATTCTAGCCTGAAAGAGAGAAAAC
Source organism: Anser anser (assembly GCF_964211835.1). NCBI lineage: Eukaryota > Metazoa > Chordata > Aves > Anseriformes > Anatidae > Anser > Anser anser. The sequence goes on along the minus strand of NC_139720.1, from coordinate 178,793,616 downwards.
TGATTACCTAGTCAATAGTTGTTCATATTAGACACTTACCTATGCTATGAAATTTAATATATTGAACTTAGAAAGGGAAAAGATAGTGAATACTGTTGGTTGGTTCAGAAGTCAGTGACATGATCTTTCTCAACTTCCTTTAGTGCCTGTCATTTCAATGTGTCTCTCATTTCAATGCAGAGAACACTGCACACTTCCCAATAGATAAGAGTGGAAGCTGAACAACTATAAAAACCTATAAAATCTACTTATAATAAAAACCTATAAAATCTACTTATATTTTAATGCTTTTTCAAGGGTGAAAGGTTTCTGTACATTTCCATCAAAAGAAAAAAAATCTTTAAAAGTAAAACGATGGGAAGGGAAGGGAAGGGAAGGGAAGGGAAGGGAAGGGAAGGGAAGGGAAGGGAAGGGAAGGGAAGGGAAAACTCAAAAAGTTAAAGCAGACTGCTTTTCCTTCTCCTTGGAATTCTGTGAAATGCCTAATCTGATCCATTAAAAAAAAATAAATAAATAAAGGTGGACTTTTAGACAAATATTTTCCAGGTCATTTGGGTGAAGTTTACTGAAAGAACTTCAGCAGCAGGATCCAGACAAGATTAGACACAATATCAGACAAGTGGCTTTGAGTATGACTGTGCAAGGAGGTGGCAGTTTTGTTTAGCTAATGATGTAAGAAAAACTCTGAAATGCATTTTAAACCAAACAAAAAATATGTTCATGATTTCTTAACAAAAATGAGAAAGGGAAATAGGAAGAAAAATTTATTATTCTTATAATCTCATCTCATCATGGTCATCTCATTTCTATGTATGTATTTTGAAAATTGTGAAGTATATATTGAACAAACATTCACACACACACACAAAACAAGCAAACAACAAAAACAACAACCAAACAATGAAACAAACAACAACAACAAAACAAGGAGAAGGAGGCATTTTCATCTTCTGTTCTTCCAGCCAGGACTACTGGTTAGGGTACTTCTCTAGGAGGTAGAATACCTACATTCGCGTTGCTCCTTAGTTTTAAATCTTTAAAGATTTAATAAGTTTAAAAATGAAAATACTCGATGTCTAACAGTGTTATGTTTTCAGAGAAGAGAGGAAATGTTTTTTTTTCTTTCTTCATTGGTCGTTGTAGTTACATAAGAATTATTATTAGTAGTATTTCTTTAAACTATTGTGTTTGTTTTTGGTGTTGTTGTTTCACCATTACAACTGGGGTGATGAATTGGTAGGGGCGTGACTCTATAAAGTTTATTTACACTGTAAAAATCTGAGCGAGGGTTCCTTAGAAATCAGTGACTAATCCCGAGTCACTGATACTCAAATTGTGTTTTACTAAGGGATATGTGTGAGATAGGTTTTCTTCAGATAGTCAAGAATCTGGTTCAGCCTTATATTCTTATAATGTTGTGCAAACCAAATAACGATTTTGGAAAAGAGTCTGTTATTACTGGTTTTGTGTATTAATCCTGAGAAACATTTCCAGTTTTCAGTTTTACAGATGTATTTCCATAAATACATCTGTATCAAATAAACAAATAATAATAATTATTTTAATTAGAAAATAATCACAATCCTTACTATATGCTAGAAATTAAAAATAAATAAATAAATAAATAAATAATAATGCAGTTGAATTTGGAACACAAAGGAATTCCTAACAAATGTGCACAGAAAGTTTCACCTGAATAAGGAACCAAAGAGACAACAAACCATACATCACAAATGCTAGTCGCATTGCTTAAAGGACTCCTAAAAGGTACTCAGAAACTACGCAAATGAAGCTGTTTTGAGAAAATATCTAGACCTGCATACATCATTTAAACTGAACAAGTAAAGAGCGGTAGATACTTCCATCCAGTTAAGAGGAAAAAAGATTATAATTAAGAAATAATTAAAATGAAAACTAGAAAGGAAGAAACTAGAAACAGATGCAAAGAGAGAGGTACTCAGGGAACATAAAACCTGAGAGGAGATTGGGAAGACAATGAAAAGGTAATTAGAAATGTTGAGCACATTTTCTCTTCTGCCTAAAGCAAAGAATATTTTCACTAACTGACAGGTCTTGCAATGGTCCTACTAGTGATCTCCAGCATAATGTCACCATTTTGCTGTCTGGCAATTACATAAAAATAAAAACAATATATATATATATATTCTCTTTAAAATCAATTGACTTAAGTCAAATCTTGACATGAATTTCCTCTTGACTTAATGGTGATCTGTATTTCTGCACTATAAAGAAAGTGGTAATAATAATAATAAAAAAAAAGCTAAAAAAAATTTAAAAAAAATCTGATAGTTTCTGAACTATATTTGACAGAAATATATATATATATACTTATATACATATAACTTATATATATAAGTATATATAAGTATGTATTAGTATATATATATACTTTCCAAGCTTTGTTACAAGCCAGAAAATGTGTAATAAAGACTGATTCTGGTAGTTATTTAGCAAGCAGTCCACAAAGGAATTTTCTTGATAACCTCATATTAGTATGACATTTGAGTCTTCAAGGTATCTGTATCTTCCAGAACCTTGGAAATATTTACTGTGCTGAAATTTATACAACCTAGCCATATGTTGAAAAAAAACTAACAGCAATCTTGGACACAACAATGCAGTCATTAGCAAAAAAAAAAAAAAAAAAGCAAATGAAAGCAAGCAAGCAAGCAAACAAACAAAATCAACCAACCAAAAAACTCAAAATTCACATTTTTGTCTGTTGCAGTCATCACTTCCAAAGATATTTTGTCAAACAAAATTACTTTGCTGTACATGATCAGGAATATCCTGGGCTACACCCAGAATGCATTCTGAAACAACTCACAATTTCATTCTGCTTTGGAAAACTTTTGAACTCCCTCCTACATCTCACCAAATATCTCATTTGTTCTCACAGAGATTAAAAAAAAAAAAAAAAAAAAAAAAAAGACATCCTGATTTTACATTCTCAGGAAGAAAAGGAAGAAAAGACTTGGCTGATTTATGTCTAGAATGGAACTAAAGTCATCGCATCTGTGACCCAGGTCAGGATTATTCTTAATAATCACAATTAATTTCTAGAGAGCAGCTTGTCTACAGCAACAACAGCTGTTCCTTTGACTAACTATCTGCATTTTGGCAAGCAAGTGTAAACAGAACTGACTAATTTTTTCATTACATTTCATTTGAGTTACAGCATGAAAACTAAGAGCTGAAGTCAGTCCTAATCAGCATCTTTTGTGTTATTTTTCTCTATAGACAGATCTTTTGCTTTAATTTATGTCTTCCTCTTTTCTCATTGAAGACCTTTCAATCTGTGAATAATAACATGGGCCAAATAATCCTCTCAAAGCCTTGGGAGCTTTCTCTTTATTTTCAATATGAACACTTTCAAAGTATTAAAGGCAAATGGAAATTATGTGGCAGGTGGCTTTTTTTCCTTTCTTTCCTTAAAAACAAAAACAAAACAAAAAAAAAGTAGTTTCTTTGCTTGACCAAATCTTGCAAAATGGGTTCAGCATTTAATGAGTAAATAAAATCTTATTGGAGCTGTGTTTGAAATACATAAAATGAACAAATTTAGATGTCTGCAGATTGCATATCTCTGTCTGAGCTGATCACTATGAGATCCCTTCACAATCCATAGGGAGTAATAGGAATTTTCAGATACAATGAACCTTATCAGCAGTGAATATATAGATATTTATATGGACTTGTCACACTATTTCTATCCACTGACTGTACAGGGACCTAGCATGACTAGTTCAGATATAGTTAGCAAGTTAGGAGAGATGAATCCCATCCTGACTGTTAAGGACTTTCTTTATTAGAAAATTATGTCAAATTGAACATCATTGAGTATGAAATGGACATGGAAATGGACTGATTTCCATTCTACCTTTTGTCTGATGCAATATAAAGCTAGCACTGTTACATTTTATTAACTTCTACTAAATTTGCTAGATCCAGTTGTGTCATATACTTGTTTCCAGGATGTGGGGGAAAAGAAATTTAGAAAGATATAATCTGATCTCAACATCTTAAACAAATCAACATCTGTGAACAAATCCTAAATTTTATTTACAAATTAAAAAACAACCAAACAACAACAACAACAAAACATCCGAACCAACACAAATAACTTTTTAAAAGTATAGTTCATCATAACTATTTCAATGACTACTGAAGAAATACAGTGTTTATCATTTAGAAGCCCTAATTAGGAAAAATAAATTCCATGACAATTTAATGAGATAAAATTGCAATATCCAATATTACCGAGCTACAATATAACTCTCCATGCTGAAGAATGGAGCATTTTACAGCCTGAATTATTATTATTATTATTATTATTTTTGGCAGTTGCTGAAAATCCATAGTGAGCTTTCTCTGCTCTGCTATCCAGTGTCACCAAGGCTGGATCCCACTTTGTGACAGACTATTTGCAGCACCAGTGTAATCAAAATGCCCTTCAACAAAGGGAGTCAAAGGAGTCAAAGGTCTTTCTAGTGTTTTGTTTGTTTTTGTTTTTTGTTTTTTCTTCTTCGAGTGTGATGTTATTACATGCAAATTTATGGTGACAAAGGAACGTTTACTAAAATAAATATATATGCAAATAGGTAGATAGATAAGTACTGGATCAATTGATTCACTGTCTAACCTAAATGGGACTTTATTCAGTCAACTGATAGTTTAAGGGTCTTAAATTAGAATAAAAAAATGTAAGTTGGAAGGATGACCTGTATCTCTAAATCTTCTTTTTCCTATCCTTTCACTCAGCAGTTCACCTGTGATTCATGTTCCTGAATTTCTTAGATCTTTATATCACCTCTGAACACATTTCCATAGTGTTTTTTTCATTATTTTATTTAATCTGTGTATTATTTTGGTTAGATCACTATTCTTCCAATGTATTTCTCATCATATTCGATGAGGTTAAATGAACAGTCAACAATCAAGACACAGACAATCTTCTAACAACCAAGCTTTACTAGCTATATTTACAATTTATGGAGATATCAATATATAAAGAAACTTGTTTTGGATTAAACCTGACTGGCTGCCAGATGCCTGCTATGCTGCTCTCTCACTCTCCCTTCTCAGCAGAATAGGGGGAGAAAATACAATGAAAAAACTTGTGAGACAAAATAAGAACAGGGAGATTACTCACCAATTGTCATGATGGGTGAATCAGACTCATCTTGGGAAAAAAAAATAAAAACAATTTATCTTCAATTAAAAATTGAGTAGGATAGGGAGAAACAAAAATGAAACTAAAAGCATCTCCTTCCAACCTCCTTCTTCCTAGACACAACTTCATTCATCACTCCTCTACTACCTTCTCCTAAGTGTCTCAGTGGGATAGGGAATGGGGATTGTGGTCATTTCATAACTCTGCCAGACAAGATAATTCATTTGGCCTCTGGCAGAAGGGTTTCTGCTGTCTGTTCTTCCTTCCCGTGCTTGAGTGTAGGCTCTCTTCCATGGGATGTAGTCTTTCACAAAATGATCCAATGTAGGTCCTTCCCATAGGATGTAGTTCTTCAAGCACACAAGATGTAGAGCTCTAGCATGGTTCCCCCATGGGCTGCAATTCCTGACAGGAGCCTGCTCCTTCAGGGGCTCTCTAAGGGCTGCAGCTTCCTTCACACCATATCCACCTAGCCACAGTGTGGATATCTGCTCTGACACATTCCTATAGGGGTTGCAGGGCAACAGCTTGGTTCACTATGGTCACCTCTACAGACTGCAGAGGAATTACAGAATCACAGAATCACGGAATTGTAGGGGTTGGAAGGGACCGTGAGAGATCATCAGGTCCAAACCCCCTGCCAAAGCAGGTTCTTAGACCAGGCTGCCCAGGTAGGCGTCCAGAAGGGCCTTGAATATCTCCAGAGGAGGAGACTCCACAACCTTCCTGGGCTTCCAGTGCTCCGTCACCCTCACTGTGAAGAAGTTCTTTCTCATGTTGGTGCGGAACTTCCTGTGCTCCATCTTGTGGCCATTACCCTTTGTCCTGTCCCCACAAACCACTGAAAAGAGGTTGGCCAAATCCCTCTGTCTCCCACGCTTCAGGTATTTATAAACGTTGATAAGATCTCCTCTCAGTCTTCTTTTCTCCAGGCTGAACAGACCCAGGTCTCTCGGCCTTTCCTCTTAAAGTGCCTCCAGTGCCTGGAACACCCCCCACTCACCTTTCTTCACTGACTTTGGAGTCTGCAGGGTTGTTTCTCTCACATTTTTCTCACCCCTCTCATATCTGCTGTTACACCATTTTTTTCCCTTTCTTAAATATACTGTCACAGAGGTACCACCAGCATTGCTGACTGGCTTAGCTTTGGCCAGTGGTAGGCTCCTTTTGGAGACAGATGGAGCTGGCTTTGTCTCACAAGGTGACAGCCCCATGTGTATTCTCAGAGAAACCACCAGTGCACACTCACTGCACCCCTCATTCCCTCCTGTGAAAACTTTACCAGATAAACTCAACATAACAAGATACCTAGTCAAATGACCAAACACCCTGGGAGTGCTGGAAGCTTGGAGACAGTGTACAGAATCACTCCATTTAATTTCAGGATCTTTAAGTACGAAGTGCATATTATTCACATGTCTATAGTTTTTGTCCATTCTTTGTTCTTGTCAAATTTTATCAGTTTTCCAACTCTTTCTTTGAGTTTTCCATGTCTCTACTTCTTGTTTTTGAGCTGCAGCTCATAGGTAAGATCACAGTATTATATCTAAAGGCACTTTTCTCAGGTTTCTTGACATCCTTCCATTTTAGATATAGAATTCCTAATTAAAAAAAAAAAAAATCTGTTTATTTTGTCAGAAAGGTTCAATCATGGATTATTTATGTTAATGGTTGTTTATCAGCTACAAGCTAATTGATCTATAGTATCCCTGAGATATTTTCTTATGTGTATAATTGATTTATGAGGCATACAAAACTCCCAACTCTTTCTTTCCTTTTCTTCATACCAACAAATTCTATAAAAACTTTGGTTCATTTTTGCTTTACTTACTATGATTAACTCTCAGGAACCTGTTATCATGAACTGACTAATAACCACCTTTCTCCCTGAAAATAAATTCATCTTGTTGGTCTCTGTAGATCACAGTTTAAAATAAAAAGGTAAGTGGAAATCTACATACATTCCATTAAAAATACTGCATAACTCTTCTCCATAGTCAGTTTCTAACATTTCTCACATTAAAGATGCTTCTCTTTTGCTTCTTAAAGTCTTATTAAAGCTCTCACATACATATGTTGCTGACATTGATCACATTACCATATTGTCTAATATTGACAGATCAGAAGATATTTTTGCAGCAATCATAGAAGCATGTGTACAATTGCTAACCATCTTTGTCCTCAGTTTATTTACGAGGAAAGTGCACAATTTCCAGTGCTGAAGTCATCAAGAATCATGTCCTACTCTTAGTCTTTTGATGTGTAAATACATTTTTCTTCTTGCTGAAATAATTTCCATACCTTTATATTCCCATGACTACAAAGAACTATCAGTTCAGCTCCCTTTAGAGACAAAAACTAGTCTGATTTATTTTACTTGCATGTGTATTACTGTGATGCACATTTGTAGTTTCCTGAATATAGATAGCCCTGTTGTCATTGCTGGTAACAGTCCACAGATCCTTTACTAAGCTACAACACAGACCTCAGGTCAGGTACTGGCTAGCTTTACCTGGATTTGTCTTGGCTCTATTGTAGATTTATCTTAGCTGAGTTGCAACAAGAACTGTTTAATGAGTGGATGACTAATTCCTAGTTTGTGTAAGGACAACAAACAAGTGTCTAGCATGTACTATGTACCATGAGTTTTAAAATTAGAGGTAATGTGGAGTTTCAGATCAGTGAAGAAAAATCAAGGTATAAAATACCTTGGAAAGGATGATTTCAAGCAAACTTTGGAGAAAGTAGGAAGAAACTATCAACATCAGCATCATGCACATTCCAAAGAGGATGAGGAAGAACTACTCATCATTATCATCATTTGCCTCCAAGTGAAGACCTCAAAATGCTATTAAATTTCATAACATCCCCTGGCAGGGGGATTGGACTAGATCATTTTTCAAGGTCCCTTCCAATCCCTAACATTCTGTGATTCAGTGATAATATGTCTAACCCTCATCTGCAACTATCAACCTCAGCACCCAAATAACCCTGAAAATGATAGACACTAGATTTTTTTTCTTATTTATTAAAAATAAAATAGACTAAATATGACTGATTGATTCCTTGCCTCCACTATTGCTCCACTTGGGGGGTGGCATTAGGTGAAGGAGTTAAGTTGAGCCTGGGAATGGTATAGTTTTAATGTCTGTCTGTTTATTTCTCACTAACCAAATCTACTTTAATTGGCAATAGAATACATTAATTTTCCTCAAGTTGAGTCAGTTTTTCTGCTGAGAGTAAAAGGTAAATGATCTCCTTCTCCTTATCTCATCCTGTTTTGTCCTCGTGTTCTGCTGAGAAGGGGGAGTGAATGAGCGGAGTCTGGCCCTCATCCAAAGGTGACTTAACACAACTTCTTTTCAAGGGAAACAGGACAAGGGATACATAAAAATATAAGAAAGGGGAAAACAGAACAATTCTGTAGCTGGCTGAACAACAGATAACCAAATGGTGAGCATGTAGCATTATAGAATCATAGAATCATTAAGGTTGGAAAAGACCTCCAAGATCATCTGGTCCAACCCACTACCGTCAACCCACTACTAACCACACTACCACCAATCTTTTAACTTCATGACACATGGCTGAGTACCCATTCAAAATGAATCAGCCAGTGCAGCATTCAACAAGAGGAAAGAGTGACAGACTTCTGGATATGTAATAAGAGACCTTAACCATCCTATCATATGTTTCCACAACATAAAAGAAGACAGCTAGATATTATTGGCACTGTTTATTGTTCCCATAGTAGATTTTGTAATGTTCATGACTGTAAAATAGTTATTTTGTAGCTTTTTGTTTGTTTGTTTTTGTTTTTGTTTTGTTTTTGTAGTGTTATGGGATAAACTTAAGAACCTGAAAAGTTTTGCTGTTTTAGCAGATCCCATTATCCCAAAGTCACTAAGTGACTTTGGCTAGGGTTCCTTCCTTTATACATCTCTCAAGGATTAGTTGTGGATATTAACTTCCTTCACAGAAGCTCCTGTGTCACTGTTCTTTTCATTTATGTCTAAAGCACTGTTGATAACACACCGGTGTGTTCACTATTACTGCATAGTGCTTGCACAGCATCAAAGATTTCTCTGCCTCTTCTGCTAAAAGCTCATAGCTTGGGAAAAGGTAAGAGTTTGCACTGGGGCCAATGCATCCAATGTAGCAAAGCCCAAACTGACCAAAGGTATATTCCATGCCATATAAAGTCATGCTTAGCAATGAAAGCTCAGGGAAAGGAGGAGGAATAGGGAATTGTACACGGCTATGGCACTGGAAGTACCAAGTGCACGTTACATAAGCTAAGACCTCACTTTCCAGGAAGTAACTGGACATCTGCCTGCCAATGGAAAGTAGTGAGTAATTCCTCTTTTTGCTTTGCTTTCACCGTTAAACTGACGTTATCTTAATTCTCAAGTCTTCTTGCCTTCTTTCCATTTTCTTCCTGTCCCAGGAGGGGAGTGAGCAAAGGCCAAGGTCGGCGTTTGGCTGCTGGTGAGGACAACATACAGTCCAGCATATACATCCATATGTAACAAACCCAATGTATCTCAGAAGCTCCATTTTTTTTGTTTTGTTGTTGGTGGTGGTGGTAGTGGTGGTGGTATTTTGCTTTGGTTTCGTTTGTTTGTTTTTCTACAGCAGAAATGCATAAAGTAAATCTCTCCTTACTGCTTGCTTGTGCCTGAGATGAGACCTCCAGTCAGTCGAACAATTCATCTAGAACTCAAGTCAATATTTGTGTGATTCAGAGGTCCTTTAAGAAAGGCCAGATGAACTATCTTGTCTGGCAAGGTGTAGCCATAGTTCTTGTTTTCAAAAAGTATTATATACTTTCCAACATAAAGCATACTATTGTAATGCATTGTTTAATATCACTTTTTTTTTTTTTAATGTATTCAACTTCAAGAATGTGAGGTAAATCAGATTTCCAGCTTACATCAGAAAAATAACACTCAAATGATACTGAAATTTAAACGCAAAGACACAGAAATTCAAATGTTATTTTTCCACAACATTTAACAGTGTAAGAGGATTGTTCATTCCTCAAAACTACAGCCTTCAAAATGTTATCTTTAGTTCTTAATTAATTATTCTTTGCTTCAAACTTGTGAACATTTATGATCACAATCTATGTGATTTGCAGATTTCTTCTGGGAGTCTTTCCAGGACACCTGTTTTTTCCCCTTGTCTGCACAGAGAATCCAGGAATTAGTTTACCAGTACTGTATTCCTTGGTACATAAAAGGTGGGTGTAAGTCATTTGCTTGACTTGAACAGATTGAACCTTATACTAAATACGTGGATAGTTACATGTAATTAATAAGGCTATCCTGGAACATAATTGACAAAAAAAAAAAGTGCAAATAATTTTTTATTTAGGGAATTATGGTCTAAACATGTTTACATAATTAATATCCAAATATGTCTGTGTGCATTTTATAATAAAGCTGACACTTATAGACTACTGCAAAGACTATGGAGGTGAAATGAGGGAGGAAAAAAAGGAAATTTATTTTGTAGACGACAATCTCTAATGACTAATCTTCTGACCAAAAAACTTAAAAAGTAGGCAATGCTGACATTTTAGGTGTATGGCTTTTGAGGCCTTGAGACTGTTATTCAGAGGAATCAAACATCCACAGGTCCTAATGACGTAATTAGGAAGTGAATGTGTATCACTGTGAAAAAGCAGAGCCTAAAGGATCAGGACTCTTGAGGTCTTTGAGTTGAACAGCCGAATTGTTATGGGTTTACTATCATGTAGAACTGTCTCTGTTTTTCAGAATGGAGGAAAAGAAAGATTCTAATCTTCATTAAAATGGGATTACCTTCTATAGTAAAGATGTATTTTCTTTGGAGGATAGGAAAAACAAAAGAAAAAGAACATTTGGCTTATATGAAACAGTAACATCAATTATACATGCTAACAATAATGAT
>NC_139720.1:178732488-178777488 GCF_964211835.1 Anser anser | reverse complement strand
TCACTGATTTTTAGCTCCAGATTGCAACTGAAAACAAAGAGATTACTGTCTGACTTCATCTGGGACACTGAAAATGTCCTGTAAGTTGCTTCATATACTTTGTGCTTCATTCCTAACCCAAAGAAAAATGTAGAACTCATCCTCAAGTAATCACTTTCTTTTATACCAAAATAGAGGTGGGGCAATGTTGTAAAACATTTACATAAATATTAATTCATGTTCTTAAGTAAGTTCATTTGAGCTATTTTCATACCTTCTTTGTGCTTGTTTTCTGTCAATATTGCTGTGAATGAGTCTTACTAGTGATAAAATTCATGAAAGATACCTTCGGCTTGAATGCTCATTTACCAAAATCAAAATTTGACTTTCATAACCCATAAGTGGTGTGGATTTCAAATATGCAAGTTAAAATTGCACTTCAAAAATGTAATTCAGTATGTGATTGAACATTCTCACAAAATGAAATGCAGTTCCTTAGTGTGGAACAAGACAAAGCTGATTCATTGGTTATAAATAAAAGTTAAATGGAGGTCAAGGAAAGACAGTACACTGAAAGTTATAGAACAGATATTAGAATATATTTAAATGCAGATCACATTTATAGTTTACATTATCAAATTAAGTGATCGCTTCTATAACATTCACAGGCAGTTTAGGTATCAAATCAGTTTGCAAATTTGAAAAATTCTACTGAACATCTATCTTCATCTTTATGTACTCAAGACGGGATTAATCTCAGAATAATTTCTAATCAGTGGAGGGCTGGGACATTTTCCCTGTCTCTTTAAGGCATCTGTGTTAGATATGGTGAGTTGCAATCCTGCTGCATTGACAATATGTCATGACTGGCCAAGACTGGATATGTCAAGGCAAAAATTATACTTTACAAATCATGTTTTAGCAGAAACTCAAAATTGTATGAAATCTATAATATATAGTAAGCAAATGATAATGTAATATAAGACCAATAAATGGATTTTTTCCTCTTATTTTTTCCTTTATTTTTTGTTGGCTTCATAAGTCAGAAATGAAAAATACTGACTCTGCCATTTAAGTAAACAATGAACAAATAAATGGGAACATTTTCATCCATCCTCTTGCAAATTATATGTAAGCCTAGAGATACTGTATGGAAAATTTAAGAACTTACAAATAGTGAATATTAGAAAAGTTCACAATTTCTGGTAAAACAAGAGAAGTCAGACTTTGGTGTGCTGGGTATCAACAAATCTATTCAGAATTTGTTAGAATCATAAGATTAAATATCCTGAAAACTACAAAACCTCATGGTTCTACTAGTTACAGGACGAAAATAAAAATGCAGCTTTACATAGTCAAAATTCTTGATGTTATCTTGAGCTAAAAACAAATAGTAATTTAAGTGAAAGAAATATTGACGCGTGCTTTCCTATTATTAAGTGAAGATTAACATACCATAAAGGTTTTGATAATTATATATATCCTCACTGTGTCATTTTTTTCCATCAAAACCATAATATGAAATCTTCACTTTCCTGTATTTACCTACAGATTTTCACATTATTTTTACTTTTAAACCCCTACCATTGTTGTTGTTGTTTTGTTTTGTTTTGTTGTTATTGTTGTTGCTGAAAGATTTAGGACTGGGACAAGAAAGTACTTATCAGTAATAATAATAAAAGCCTGCCTGCCTTAAGAAACTAAACATCAAGATGACCCTTTATGTTATTTTGGGGCATCTTGCATTGTTCCTTATAAAGAATCACAGAAGAAAATCATATTAAAATTTAATCCTTCCGTGTGGTCACCATCTGGGTCCTATAAACGTTGGCAAAGGTCTCCCAAAAAATGTCACAGCCTAAAATGTTCATGGTGAAAACGTGGTTGCATTTAAGTCAATGTTAAAGTATTTACTGACTTCTATGGACCAAGGAGCTCATTGCAACAATAAGCATAAATCAATCAAAACTGTCATTAAAAATTTTAATGCAAAAAGCAAGCAAAGGGTACAGAAAGATTTTTTGTCTCTTTATACATTACTTTTAACTATTACAAGTCCTCCTGTGACCTCAAATTTGAGCTCCTGAGCAGTTCTGATTATTCAGAGCAGACTCTACCATAGAAATGGCTTACACATCTGTCACATTCCCCTAAAAGGCAGATTTAAAACTTATACTGCATTTATTATGCTAATTCACTTTGAAATCTGTGGTGAAGGTCTCTCATGCCTTTCAAACTGAGTTTGCATAGTAAATTTAGCATGGGTTGTGATGGTCCACAAGCATTATCCCTGAAGCAGCTTTAGTGCCAAAAGTATGTAGTACACACACTAAAATACATATGCAGTGAGAAAAAGGTGAGCAAAAACTACATATTTGTTTTTTGCCCTCCAGCATTTAACAATTGTAAGGTTGATGTTTTCAGTTAGCTAGTTAGTTAGTTAGTTGGTTTAATTGGTTTATTTTAATTAATTCATTAATTACCTTGTTTTTAACACTTTTGGCTGTTGTAATCTGGACATCAGAAGGAAAAGCACTTAGCAATTGTCTTTTTTTTTCTTTCTTTTTTTCTTTTTTTTAATTTTTTTTCATAAAGGTCTGCTTTTTGAGACTTTTCCAGACTTATGTGTAAAAAGCTTTTTGTTTTGTTTTGTTTTGTTTTTTTCCAAGCAGTCTATTTTCTTCAGGAAAAAAAAATGCACACCACCATCAGTGACAAAAAAAAAAAAAAGTGATAAAGAAGCAAAATAGGTGTTTAATTCAGTATTCTTGTCTTTTTTTACACCACTGCCTACAGCAACACATAGCCAGATGAAATATGTCCTAAAAATTCATTTTTTTAATACCTGTTAAAATACCATGTTATAGTTAGTTTGAAAGATGAATATGCCTCCCTAATGTATGCAAAGTGAGATTACAGTAATCTGTCTGGCTAAAAAAAAAAAAAAATGCAATAAAATGAAATTCAATTTTTCTGTACATTCACTAAACAGAAGTGAAAAGAATACTTAAATGCACTAATTATCCTTTCCTGCCAATCATTACAAGACATATAATTTTAAATTTAAATTTAAGAGAAATATAATTGTGTTTAAGTATATAAATGAACAATTAGAGAAGATAAACAACACTAATGCTGTTCTATAGCAGCAGTTCTTGCTACAATGTAGTAGTCTGTTGACCGAGGTTAGATTAAAGTTATTTTTAAAATATGCATTTATTTCACTTTTTTCCTAAATTAGTCATTACAAGGTGGATTTGAAGTTGTTTTGTTGTTTTAAATGCAGTTCAATATCAATTTCATAGACATTTTGCATACATAAGGATTCATAAAACCTGCTCTGCTGGTTTGATTTGTGATCTTCATTGAGTCGTTTCCTTGTTCTACTCCAGATGTCTTTAGATTTTTAGGGGATGCACTGTGCTAATGAACACTATTAAAGTTTTTAGAGTCCCTGGGTCCCACTGTTTGCACAGTGTCTCTTAAGTAGCAAGAAGACCATCAAACATAAAACAAATAATGAATAATTAAAGGAGAAGAAAAAAAAAAAAAAGATACATGCTTTAGAGGTTTTGTTAAAGCTGAGGGTATATTTTGTAGTTTCTGGTAAAATGAATGTTTTGGGTTGGAACAAAAGATCATCTAGTTCCAATCCCCCTGCCATAGGCAGTGACTAGAACAGGCTGCCCAAAGTTCCATCCAACCTGACCTTGAACACTTCCAGAGATGGTGCATCCATTATTTCTCCATGCAGTCTATTCCAGTGTCTCACCTCCTCACAGTAAGGAATTTATTCCTAATGTCTAATCAAATCCTATGCTCTTTCAGTTTAAAACCATTCCCCCTTGTCCTACCACAACATGTCCTTGTAAAAAGTCTCTCTCCATCTTTCCTGTAGGCCCCCTTCAGATACTGTAAGGCCTCTATAAGTTCTTCCCAGAGACTTCTCAAGGGGGAGGGGAAGGCAAGGGACACAATCACCTTTCTTGACCTGTAAGCCGTACTTCTTTTGATGCAAGACAAGATACAATTGGCTTTCTAGGCTGTAAGCGCATGCTGACAACTTATGTCCAATTTTTCATTTAGCAGTACCTCCAAGTCATTTTCCACATGGCTGCTCTCTCTCCATCCATTCCCCTTGTCTCTACTGAAGTCTGGAATTGCCCTGATCAAGGTGCAGAACATTGTACTTGGTCCTATTGAACGTCACAAGGCTCATGTAGGCCCATTTTTTGAGCTTGTCCTGGTCCCTCAGGATGTCATTCTTTCCTTCTATTGTATCAACCGCACCACTCAGCTTGGTGTCATTTCCAATCCTAGTGCCTGTGTCATTAATAAAGATATTAAACAGTAGTGGTCCATATTGGGACCAGTACTGTTTCATAGAATCATAGAATCATACAGTAATAGAATGGCTTGGGCTGGAAGGCACCTCAAAGACATCTAGTTCCAACACCCCTGACTTAGGCAGGGATGCCACCCACTACATCAGGTTGGCCAAGGCCCCATCCAGCCTGGCCTTGAACACCTCCAAGGATGGGGCATCCACAATGTCTCTGGGAAACCTCTTCCAGTGCCTCACCACCCTCTGAGTCAAAAATTTCCTCCTAACCTCTAATTTAAATCTCCCCTCTTTTAGTTTAAAACCCATCACCCTTGTTCTGTCAGTATCTGACTGAGGAAAGAGTCACTCTCCATGCTTTTATAAGCCCCTTTAAGTAGTGAAAGGCCATAGTGAGGTCACCCTGGAGACTTCTCTTCCTCAGGCTGAACATCCCCAGCTCTCTCAGCCTTTCTTCATGGGAGAGGTGCTCCAGCCCCTTGATCATCTTTGTGGCCTTCCTCTGGACCCGCTCTAACAGCTCCACATCCTTCTTGTGTTGGGGGCTCCGGACCTGGATGCAGTACTCTAAGTGGTGCCTCACAAGGGCAGGGGAAAAGGGGACAATCACCTCCTTCCACCTGCTGGCCACTCTTCTTTTGATGCGGCCCAGGATGCAGTTGGCTTTTCAACTCATGTCAAACTTTTCATCCATCAGACCCCCCAAGTCCTTCTCTGCAGGGCTGCTCTCAATTAGTTCTTCTTCCGGTGTGTCTGGCATTGCCCCGACTCAGGTGCAGCACCTTGCACTTGGACTTGTTGATCCTCATTAGTTTCACAAGGGCCCAATTCTCAAGCTTGTCCAGGTCCCTTTGGATGGCATCCCTTCCTTCTTTTGTATCAACTGCACCACTCAACTTGGTGTCATCTGCAAATTTGCTAACGGTGCACTCAATCCTACTGCCTATGTCATTGATAAAAATATTGACAGTATCAGTCCCAGGACAGACCCCAGAGAGACACCACTCCTCATTGGTCTCCACTTGCACATAGAGCCATTGACCACCACTCTCTGGGTGCAACCTTCAAGCCAACTCCTTATCCACTGACTGGTCCACCCATCAAATCCATATCTCTACAATTTGGAGACCACGATGTCATGTTGGTCTGTGTCAAAGGTCTTGCAAAAGTCCAGGTACAAGACATTGGTCCGTATTTCTTTGTCAGCTGATGCAGTCACTACATCGTAGTAAGCCACCAAATTGGTCAGGCATGATTTACCCTTGGTGAAGCCATGCTGGCTGTCTTGGATCACCTCTTTGTCTTGCATGAGCCTTGACATTGCTTCTAGGAGGATCTTTTCCATGATCTTGCCAGGCACATCAGACAGTTTACTCTATGTGAATGCATCTCAGTTGGCCCAATAGATTTACATATGTTCAGGTTTATCAGGTGGTCGTGCTCAGTTACAGTGGAAGGGACTTCACTCCCCCAATTCCTGCCTTGAGGTTTAGGGGCTTGAGAGACTTGAGAGATGTGGAAAAAGTGATTCCCCAGTGAAGACTGAAGTAAAAATATATTGAGTGCTTCAGTCTTCTCCATATCTGTTGTCACCAGTTTTCCCATATGTTTATCAGAGCAAGTACACTCTCTTTAGTATTCCTTTTATGGCTAATGTACCTGCAAAGTCGCTTCTTATTATTCTTTGAATTGCTTGCCAAGTTCAGCTTTAATTGTGCCTTGTCTTTCCTGATCCCATTCCTACGCATTCAGATGGTGTCCCTGTACTCTTCCCAGGTCACATGTCCTGGCTTCCACTGCCTGTGCATTTGCTTCTTACACTTCCATTTGACCAACAGTACTTAGCCATGCTGTTTTTCTGTCTTCCCTGCTTAATTTCTTACATACGGAAATCAAGAGGTCTTGCACTCTAAGAAAAGTGAGAAGAAGAAGGAGAGGAAGGAGAAGGAGAACTCCACAACCTCCGAAGGAGAAGAAAAGGAGACTCCACAACCTCTCTGCCAAACTTTCCCAGTACTCCAGTCTTGAGCTCTGTTATTAGTTCATCTTTGTTGGTGAGCATCATGACATTTTCCACTGGTTGGGCTATCTATTAACCAAGAAGTTATTTTTGATGTACTCCAGAAGTCTCCTTGATTGCTTACAGCTTGCTGTGTTGCTTTTCTAGAAGATTTGCCACCTTTATTCAAAAAGCAACGTCAAATGTTGACTGATAGCTTGAGCAGTACAAATATTATTCAAAAAGATGTGCCGCATGTGGTTATTTCTACATCTCGGTTATTTGGTTTAAAGGCTGGATATGTCAAAGTACAAGCCATGTAAAACATGGTTCTCTTTGTAATTGACCACATTTTGAAAACAGTAATAATAGAATAAAAACTTAGAAATACATAACGAAAACCTAAAAAATAGAGATAAATGCATTCTATTCTTGGAAATATAATTCACCAGTCAGATGTACAAGGTACACGTTATGGTCTTTTTGTTATGTTTTTTCCAAAGCAGTCATGCCCATTTCACATACCTGTAAAAATTGATACCCCTTATCTCTACCCATGCAGTGAAAACATCTGAATAATAAAAGAAACATTATTAAATGAAAAATACGGATATCAGAGAAGCTAGACAAGAACTTTAATAATAATAATAAAAATGCAGAAAACAACAGGTTGGACGAGTTTTCAGGTTGGACGAGGCCCTGGGCAACCTGATCTAGTGGATGGTAACATCCCTGCCCGTGACAGGGGGGTTGGAACTGGATGATATTTAAGGTCCCTTCCAACCCAAGACATTCTATGATTCTATGAACAAAAAAGCAAATATAAAAATATTTCTGCCTCACAATTATCACATAGATTTTATGTTTGGGCTAGTGAGGGATAGACATACTTAGCATATGTGCATTTTTAGGTCAGTTATTTTTCTCTGTCTTCTAAGCTGGTGAAAAGGTGAAAATTATACCTTTTATCTTGGATTCTTATTTGTTTTCTTTGTTGTCATACATGACAATATGGAGTAGGTGTTTCTTTTTGATTACTGTGGAAATGATCATACTTAAGGTACAGGTGAAGAGATCAAGTCTGAGATGAGGTTTACCATTCAAATTCAGTTCATCTGTTGTCTTATATTAGAGGAAATGAAGAGAAAAAAAAAAAAAAAAAAAACCTGTGTTTGGCTCAGATTTTAATCTCTCATAATACAGCAATTAATATGTATTCTGGAAAAATGTTATTTCAGTCATGAAGAAAGTTAATCACAATGACAAATTCTATGTTGTTTATATATTGACCTGTGGTTAGAAATCCTAATGTTTGCAGTATAAAAATGATGACTTGAACAAAAAAATATATAATCTTTGCAATTGAAAGTTCTTAGGGAAAAAAAAAAAAAGGACATTTTATAC
This sequence comes from Anser anser, assembly GCF_964211835.1. Taxonomy (NCBI): domain Eukaryota; kingdom Metazoa; phylum Chordata; class Aves; order Anseriformes; family Anatidae; genus Anser; species Anser anser. The sequence goes on along the minus strand of NC_139720.1, from coordinate 178,769,764 downwards.
ACTGATTTTGCCACTTTTGTTTTCTGTATATCTATGTACATATGTATATATACATATGTGTATATAAATAGATATGTGTGTTTGTGGGCATGTATAGACAAATTAATGGATTTCCTAATTTATAAATGAATATAAAATAATAATTTCATTCTCAAAAGTGTCTTTCCTTAAATTACAATCATCCCTGTAAAAAATGCATTAGTTTCCCACAAGTGTTTTAATATCATTTGTAACTGGTTAGATATATACAATGATTACCATTAAAATGCAAAAAAAAATTGTCACAAAGAGTCTCAATGATGTATAATGTATGTTGTTTTACTGTATATTACAACTTCTGTAAAACATTCAAATTTTTTAATGTTAATTTAAGAAAAGAAAAATAAAAGGCATATACATCATGAATACAAAGACAACACAAAACCTCTGAATAAATGCAAGAAAGGGTGGTGGGTTTCATGGGACATCTTAAGGCAGAGAAGCCACTTAAGGATATGGCTTTCTTTAAGGATGGATGGCCAATCATGTTACTTTCTTGCAACCCTGTCAGTGAGGGAACTGCAGAGGATGTCTCTGAAGAAGAAAGTAGGCAGCCCTGCTTCCACTTGCTTATATAGCAATGTTTTGGTAGCAGGGGAGGGCTGTAGGGGTGGCATCTATGAGAAGAGACAAGCCCTATTTTAGAAAAGACCCAGTTCATGCCAGCTCCAAAAGGTACCCTCCACTGGCCAAAGCTGAGCCAATGGGTGATGCAGATTGCACCTCTGTGGTGCATTTAAGTAAAGGAAAAAACACTGTGCAAGTGCCAGAGAGAGGAGTGAGAAACAGCCCTGCAGACACCAGGGTCAGTGAAGAAGGAGGCGAAGGTGCTGGTGCAGAAGTTCCCCTGCAGCCCATGAAGAGGACCATGGTGGAGCAAGTGGATATGACATGAAAAAGGCTGCTGCCCCTGGAGATCTGCAAGAGCAGACTTTGGCCAGAACTGCAGCTGATGGAGAGGAGCCCATGCAGGAGCAGGAGGTCTGGTGGGAGCTGCTGCCCATGGAGGACCTGTGCTGGAGCAGTTTGCTCCTGAGGGATGGACCTTGTGGTATGGAGCCATGTTGGAGCAGTTATGTTGGAGCAGGGGCAGAGCATGACTGTGGTGGAGTGGCACAGTTGAAGCATTATAGACTGACTGCAACTCCTATTCCCTGTACCTCTGCACTGCTTGGGTGGAGGAGATAGAAGAGGGTGGATGGGAGTGTGTGTGTGTGTGTTGGGGGGGGGGGGGGGGTGAGGGGGAAGATGTTTTTAGTTCGTTTTTAGCAATAGGTAATAAATTACATTAATCTTCTTTATGCTGAGACTCTTTTGCCCAAGATGGTGACTGGGGAGCCAACTCCTTGTCCTTAGCACAACCCTTGAGCATTTCTTCATTTTCTTTCTCTGTTATTTTGAGGAAGTGGGTGAGAGAGCAGTTGTGGTGGACCTTAGCTACTTGCCAGTGTTAAAACCACCACACTGAAAGTTTTATTTTTACTATTTATAAGCTTTCTGGTTTAAAGGAAGAAAGAAAATCACTTGGTCTTCAATAAGATTTATTATTCAAGACTTTAATGATGGCATTTTGTAAGATGTGTCCCAGTTCTGTATCAAACTTTCAGGGCTGCACTGAGACTGCCCTATTCTTTAAAAGAATCCTTCCTCGTGTTGTGAAATGCTATGAAGCCCTTTTAGGACTCAGATATCCTAACAAATTTGTTTCTGTACACAGCAGAGCAAAGTGATGTTCAGAGGTCTGTCTCTGAGGCAGAGAAAATCATATTGCTTATGGTTTTGGAGTTACTTTCCCTAGTTATTTAAAGTGTCTTCCATAAAAGAGTGTGTTCGTATATCCTGAGTATTGTGTCACACCACAAATGATGAGATGTTTTATCTTAGCTCTCTAAATATGAATTTTTAAGAAACCCATATTAGGCAGAAAAGTATTTCTGTATTTCTCTGAATTAGTTATCTAAGAACAGAGTATTATTCAGGTAAGTTCAAACACTCTAGATGATGGTACAATATCTGTATGAATCTGAAATGTATTGACCTTTCAGAATTGCCTCAAACTTCAATATCATCTTGCAAAGACCACAAATGAAAATGGTACTTCTATCAGTATCATATTCTGCAGAATTTTCTTACAAGAAACTGGACTGTTTCAAATTTAAAAGAAAAAAAAATCAGCTTGGAGGATAAATAAATAAATAAATAAATAAAAGTGAGCCCAAACTCAGTCTTCAAGCTTTCTTTCAAGCTTTCTTTCAAGTAAAAAGATTTATTTACTACAATATATGACGTATATAATATATAATTTCATATTCAGTATCACAATATATTTATTACAAACATAATTACAAACAATTAAACATATAGTTCCATAATATATAGCTATATATATATTATATAATAATAATATATATAGTAAATATTCATTTAGACCTTTTATTGCATTAGAATATGAATTCCACTCTGCTGAATTAGTTGGCAGTTCCATTTTTAATCTAAACTGAAAACCAGATGATATATAATCTCTCTCTGGCATACGTTCTCAAATTCCAGCAATCATCCATTGCCTACTTCAGAAATTGTATCCAAATTGTTGGTTTCAAAAGACATCAATTGGGCTATGCCTCATTAACCTGTCTAATCCCTTTCGAAATTCATGTAGACTTTCAGTCTCCACAACCTCTACTGATGACATATAAGTATATGCTGATACATTTTTTTTTTGTGACATTATAAGAATTTCCTTCAGAATCTCCTGCCTTCAACATATCTCTTAATTCAGCTTTTATATATCTTAATTTTACTAGATTCTCTTACTTTGTCTTCACATTCCCTTCTACCATATAATTTCTATCTGCTCAGGGGAAACATCATTATCACAACCCAAAATGTCTTTTTCAGGGAACTGCTTGAGAGAGTCCAACGCAGAGCCACGAGGATGATTAGGGGAGTGGAGCATCTCCCTTACAAGGAAAGGCTGAGGGAGCTGGGTCTCTTTAGCTTGGAGAAGAGGAGACTGAGGGGTGACCTTTTTATGTTTATGAATATGTAAAGGGTGAGCATCAGGAGGATGGAGCCAGGCTGTTCTCAGTGACGTCCAATGATAGGACAAGGGTGCAATGGGTGCACCCTTCAATGATTTTCTTTTAAATGTATTCCCTTCCCTTCCCTTCCCTTCCCTTCCCTTCCCTTCCCTTCCCTTCCCTTCCCTTCCCTTCCCTTCCCTTCCCTTCCCTTCCCTTCCCTTCCCTTCCCTTCCCTTCCCTTCCCTTCCCTTCCCTTCCCTTCCCTTCCCTTCCCTTCCCTTCCCTTCCCTTCCCTTCCCTTCCCTTCCCTTCCCTTCCCTTCCCTTCCCTTCCCTTCCCTTCCCTTCCCTTTCGTTTTCCTTTTTAAAATAGTTACATAGTCAATATTGAGGAGTTTTATATTTCAGTTCTTTCAGAATTGATGGGCTTTCCTAAGGTCCTTCAAAATACAGTACAGATGATAAAAGTAGGAAGAGTAAATGATAGGTCCTACTTTCGGAGGGGTGATTCTCTCTCTGATCTCCAGATATCATAGAAACTTTTTTCCTTGTTGTTGTGTGTTGTGGTTTAACCCCTCCGGCAGCTAAGCACCACACAGCCATTCGCTCACACTCCCCCCTCCCTCTCTAAAAAAAAAAAGAAAAAAAAGAAAGAAAGCCTGTGGTTTGAGATAAAGACAGAAAAGAAAAGAAAAGTTTCATTGGCTATGATGCACTTGGGGTTTCTCTTTGCTGTAGAAGTGTATTTATATCTCTGAGAAAGTTGGAGGTATGCAAAGCCGAGAGAAGATGCAGATATAAGAAACAAACAAAAAAAACAAAACAACAACAAAAAAAGAGGCATAAGTTATCAGAATAATTATTAACTTCAGAAGATTTTTTAATACATGTGCTTGATTTTACTACTGTAGTCCAAAAGCAATGGACAACACTATCATCTCTAGAGACTTCATAGATCTCCACAGGCTTGTCTTATTTTTTTTCTTCCCAGATCAACTTAGAGACTTCACTTAAGCCATTAAAATAAATGTTCATAACAGAGTTTGTGAAATACAGTACTTCCATTTTTTTTTTTTTCTGTCTCCCAGTATCTCAAAGGAAAACTAAATTAATCTGTTTTACCTATCAGACATCAGGTTTTCAGAATATGTTGCTGATACTCTATGACTGTGCTGTTGTATAAAGAAATTACCCTTGCATCAGAAATTAGGAAGGTAAAAAGCAGATGGTAAGGTGAGAAATGCATAGCCACAGTCAAATATTGTGTGTATAAGGCTTTTGCTTAAACTTTCTCCTTTTTTGTTTTGTTTTGTTTTGTTATACAGATGTCTGTATTTCTGTAGAACTTCTATGTCTTTACAGAATCAAATATTTAAATAAAGAAAACAATCCATATCTCACAGCAGCTATGCCATATTAGCAGTAAGTATAATATATTCTGGAGAGATAAATATTTTCCTAGCTCTTTTTTTGCTTGGAAACATTACTACCTTTTTTTGCTTGGAAATGTTACTACCTTCATTCCTGGAGGGCTATCTGTTACTTGGATCTTCCTAGCCACTTAACTAACTGTTAACTTATATTTAAGATGGAAGCTAACATGTAAAGGATGTAAAAAAACATTGAGGGGAAAAAAAAAATAAAAAAAGGATGGAATGGCACTTCTCGTTCTCAGTAATCAAGTATGTTTTCCTATCTGTTACGGGCATCCATGTATTATCTAATTATTATTGGGGGGTCACAATGTTGATCATAGGGCTGGAGCACCTCTCCTACGAAGCACCCAGCTGAGAGAGCTGTGGTCTAAAGAACAGAAGGACTGACATTATTGCAACTTTTCAGTACTTAAATGGGGCTTATAGAAAAGAGGGAGAGCAACATTTTGCTCAGTCAGCTAGTGATAGAACAAAGGGGAATGGGTTTATACTAAACGAGGAGAAATTTAGTTTAGATGTTAGGAGGAAATTCTTCATTCAAAGGGTGGTGAGGCACTGGAATGGATTGCCCAGAGAAGCTGTGGATGCCCCACCGCTGGAGGTGTTCAAGACCAGGTTGGATGGGGCCCTGGGCAACCTGATCTAGTGGGTTAGGTCTATGGCAGAGGGGTTGGAACTAGATGACCTTTAAGATCCCTTTCAACCCAAACCATTCTATGGTTCTATGATAACAATGTTCACATGAAGGAACAAACTCTTAGCTGTCCGTGTGCCACCACAGCCTTTGCCCTCTTCCTGCATGGGGGGAAAAAAAAAAAAAAAAAAAAAAGGCATATTTGGCAGATGTCTGCAACATAGGATTAATAACTGTCCTACACCTCTTGCACAAGGCAAACTATAAGTCTCTGCATGTACTTACTGGTAATAGTCTGTATGTGAATGGTTATTTCAAGTTATGTTTAACTTTTGATGTATTATCTTGTCAACCTCTTTCAAGGCCTTTACTTAGCTGCCACATAACAGGGATGCAGTGGATCTTTTTTTCACCTTTCTGCATCAACTAAAAAGCTGACACTTTAAAATCCTTTTGTGATGATATAGTGAATGATCAGTACAGATAAACACCCACTGAGTGTCCAGCTCTCCAGTAAATCAGAAAGAGGAACACAATGGGTGACTGTATTTTCTAAGTAAGTCTAAGTAAATGTCTAGAAAAGTCAATATGAGTCATCAGCTCCAGGGAGATGGTAAAACCTGTAACAGCATTATATATAACCTTTTGTATAGACAACTTAAAAAAATGAAATAAAGTAAAATAAAATAAAATAAAATAAAATAAAATAAAATAAAAACAACATAAAACATCATAAAACATCATAAAACATCATAAAACATCATAAAATAAAATAAAATAAAATAAAATAAAATAAAATAAAATAAAATAAAAAATAAAATAAAATAAAATAATAAAATAAAATAAATAAATTAAAATAAATAAATTAAAATAAAATGTTCGTTTGTACCTTCTACTCCCATTGCTTTTGTTTTTAAAGATTGCTGCTCTGATCAGTAAACCCCTTTAAACTTGCATCCTGAATTCATGGACTTTTTATAGCCAGTTGTTGTGCCAGAGGGCTTATAACTATTACTCACAATATGTCATGGGTAAATGTTAAATCAGCTCAGATTCAGGGCTGCGCTGATGTGTTCTACATATAACCTCCCTACAGCTTTTAATACATATGTTCTCAACAAAATCTTCTTTTACTTCTCATTTATGTCATTCTTTAGCAATTTCATAATCCCAGCACAAGTTCTTTCTTCCCTAACTTCATATACAATTTCATACATGAAATACTTTTTTTTTTTTTTTCATACTGTATGAGTATGTAAAACATACTACATTCCTATTGCTCGGAAAACAAGTTAATTTATTGAGGAAAGATGTAGTTTAAACTGGCAACTTTGGCCTTCAGTAAATTCAAATATAATTTTTGATTTTGAATTTATTCAAAATATATAAAAAGCTTTGGACAGTATAGAGTTTGGATTAGTGGCCATTGCAGTTGAGAAAATATGAAAAAAATAACTTATCCCAGACTGAAATCCTATTGTTGAGGACTTTAGATTTTGTATACTATGGTGGTTTTTTTTTTTTTTTTTTTTTTTTTTTTTAAGTGGGAGTCATTTAAAGGTGATGATTCCAATGGTACAGTCAGATTTATTTGTCTGATACTGGGATGTGGAGAATTCCACTATTTTTTCAGACATTAATGTATTCAGTCTGTTACAAAAAAATACTTTAATCATAGTGCTACACATAATTACTTGACCTTTTGAACTTGTAACAAGACATATCAAACCAGAACAACTTATTTCACTTTCTTGTTTTCTTTTTTTTTTTTTTTTTAATGATGTTCTCAAAATAATATTTTATATTGTTGGTCCTAGTAGAATTTTTTTTTTCCTAGATAAAAACAATAATATAAAATGATGCATGACCAGGAGTATGATGCTGTCAATAGGAAACATTAATTAACAAATTAATTAGACGTAATTTGTTTCTTTCCCTTATGAGAAAAAAGAAGATTTTCTATCTTGCTAGAAAACATGCTAAATAAAGAGAATCTTTTTCCTAAATATCACAACCTTAATAAACTTTCTCTAGGGTTTCTTTCTCCAGGGTAGATACAAATTGTTTTCTTAAACTGGCTCACCCATCCTTTATCCACAGTTTGCCAACATAGTTTACTTCCACATTTTGTGATGTCCTAGCAACTGCAGAAATAATATAACCTCTCATGGCCCTCACTTACATCTAAACCAAAACCACTTTGATGCAATGGAATAATTTACTATGAGCTACAATTCCTCAGGCCGAATGTATAGTAGAGTATATTAGATGCCTTGCCCTCTGTCTTGAAAGTGTTTTTTCCATTGTAAATAAACACTAAAAATATCTGATTCTTTCCTCTTTTGACTTGTGTCCCTCCTTAAGGTTAAGTGCATGTACATATTGTAAGGATAAAAAAACAAATAATCAAATTTAATAATAATAATAATAATAATAATAATAACAATTTAGATTTCCCCTTTTTTTTCAAAAACATTTATTTTCAAAAAAAAAGTGAAGAAATCTGACAAAATATTTTTAATATTATTACTTAACTATAATTATTCTTTGAACATTTTTTTTTCATAGTAGATGTAAGTCTACATCCATAGACGTAAATTTACATTCATAGATGTAAAATCAACAATGCAGTGCAATTCTTCTCTGTTTTCTATCTCTTTTACACTTTACCTATCAATATTTTTTGTATGGAGTCATTCTTTGAGTAAAATTAGAGGATGATACAATTGGCAGAACTGGTTTTGGTCAAGGTCAAGCTCTGAGATTTCTGAGTCTGAAGTAGCTATTTTTCTTTGAGTTTTCAGTAATATCTAGAGTAATATAGGAAGGCAAACTGATAGGAAGGAACAATAATGCATACAAAAGAATTATTTGGAATTATGGTTTTATTTAAAACTGATGAGAAATTAACCACAAATAAAAATAAAAATAAAACAAAGAATGACCCATACAGCAATCTCTTACAGCGTTAGCACGAGACATTCTTTTTTTTTTTTTTTGAAGCACTCTGTCACTTCCACATTCTAATAAAATGTTCCAAGCACCAAATAAATAAATAAATAAATAAATAGAAATAAAATAAAAAGTCTATAGAAACCAGTTTGAAAATTATGAGAGGTACCAGAATGACATAATCATAAAATGAGCCCTGAACTAATATTGTATATCTGTGTATCTTTATGTATCAATATAATTGACACATATATGTATATTTATACATATAATTTTCTCTATGAATTTATATATATCTTTCATATATAAATTTCTGTACAGTGCTGTATGAATGCCGTATTTTAACTCTTTAGGAGAATGGCAGTTAAATTTAAAATCCAAGAAAGCTTTCCATAGCTTAGGAAAAAATACATACAGGAGACAAAATTAACCAAAAGGAAATAGGACTTTCAGTAATCACTACTGCAGTATCTGACTGCTATGCAACTTGCAATTGTATGTATTCTAAAGGTCTAAGAACCCATATATATTAATGCCAGAAGAGGTAACCTGATCACTGAGTGGAAGGGATTCGAAACAGCTGATTAGGAAAGTTACAGAGATAGAGATGAATCAGGTATTTAACAAGTTTTCAATATAGGTACTTAAGATTTTTTAAAGGAAAAATGTAATTTCTGAAGGCCAAATTCATATAATCTAACTGAAGCTGTAGGAAACACATTTTGTTTAAGCTGTTTTTTCAAGAGCTTCTTTAGTTGTTGGAAAAAGTCTCTACCACAGAGCAATTAATCCCATTACAAGGTAGACATTGTAAGATGTTTAAATTAATGGGATAAATTGCCCTCTAGAGAAACCTATTTAACATCTATCAAGAAGCCCTAAAAAAAAAACTAGTTTAGCATAGGAATCTTGTTCTCAGCTGTAGTGGGATGACATGAATCTCAACTTAAAAGTCATTTTCTTTGTCCTAAAATAAGAAATACACATCTGATTTTTAATAGTTTTATGTTTTTGAATGGCTAATGAATGAGAATTTTGTTTTACCTGAGGAAGAAAATATTTGATCTTACAGCTGAGAAAATATGACAAAATGTTAAGGGAAAATAAATAGGGGATTAAAAAAAATACTGAAGTGAAGAGAGAAGAATGAAAGTAGTAGCTGTTTTTAAAATGCCACAGAGCTTTTCCACTTTCATTTTTTAATATTTAAATAATTGTTAAAAATTACTATGCAGAAGAATGTGTCTGTATGATGACAGTGGAGCTATAAGTGTCAGAACTGATCATACTGTCAATTACTTTATACCTCTCACTTAATAAATGACCAAAATTTTACAGATTAATCCTATGCTTTGTGTCTTTATGTTTCCCTGTTTACTTTTGATTTTCCATTAATTGAGCTTTACTGTAATACCAATGAACAATACCAGAATATTTGCAAACAATATAGCTCAGAAGCAGATAAGGTAGCAAAAGATCAATTAAAGAAGGAATTAAAAATTAGCAATGTGAAAGCTAAAGTAGTTAATAAACACATTAATTATACCTTAAAGGCAGAAGGGCTACCTCCCTTTCTTCCTATATAAGTATTTTTTCCCAGCCCAAAAAGTTTTCTTCCAGTTTTTCAATAAATTATTATTATGTCATTATAGATTTTTACATGATAGTGGTAAATAACAGAAGAAGAAGAAAAGAAGAAAGAAGAAAGAAGAAGAAAAGAAAAAGAAGAAAGAAGAAGAAGAGGAAGAAGAAGAAGAAGAGGAAGAAGAAGAGGAAGAAGAAGAAAGAAGAAGAAAAGAAGAAGAAGAAGAAGAGGAAGAAGAAGAAGAGGAAGAAGAAGAGGAAGAAGAAGAAGAGGAAGAAGAAGAAGAGGAAGAAGAAGAAGAGGAAGAAGAAGAAGAAGAAGAAGAAGAGGAAGAAGAAGAAGAAGAGGAAGAAGAAGAAGAAGAACAAGAAGAAGAAGAAGAAGAAGAAATTTCATCATCCTCATCGAAACCGAGAACTGGATTTTTCATAGCAGAATATACTGCATATTGTGTCTAAAATAGTATCTTGACTCAGTAAAGTTTGAACATAGAGGTAAAATACTATCTACTTTTGTAACCCTGATGGCTGTCAGGTTATAAGCCAAGATAAAAAGTTCATGCTTGAACAGTATTCCCATGTATCACAGCCTTGCCAGCTATGTAAGCAGCATGCTACTGTAATCAAATTTCTCTGGAATAGAACCTTGTTAGAGCTATTAAATGTCTCAACTGGAAACACCCCATATGGCTAAATTGAAAGGTGGCAACTAAACAGGCTGAACGAACATGTGCTCATTTAAGTAGCAAGCCCCAAATTCTTCCATCCCCAAATATATAGTTTTCAAGATCACTTGTTTACTGAGATTTATTTTGAGCAACCAGCTGATTTCTCTTAAGATCTCTGCCAGAAGTTCTTTTCCTTATAGTGCAAAATGTTGCAAAAATGTCACTGCACGAGCAGTCAAAATGTTCAGGTTCAAGTGATCTTTTGGGTCACAGACCCAATAATGATCTGAAGTCCAAAGGTGGGTTTCCTTTTCACAAGCAACATTGCTTTACTAAATAGCACTTGTACTGTATCTCCCCTCATCTGATACAACTTAATGGGAGAAACAGGTGTACTAACAATCTATTCCTTAAAATGGAAGCAGAAAAAAGATGTTGTTTGCCTAAAGAAAAATCTTTTAAGGGATGGGGTTTGTGGGGGGTAGGGATACATTTTGTTTGTTTTGTTTTTTCTTGTGTTGTTGTTGTTGTTTGTTTGTTTTATGGATTGTCCTTAGTTTTTACCTCTCCATTAGCAAGTTCTTATTTCCTGGCCTCTAACCTCATTGAAAGAACTTTAGACAATAATAGATGTAGGTTTTCAGTTGCCGTTGTTGTTTGTTTGTTTGTTTGTTTTTAATGTGTGTATGTGTGAATTTATATGCATCCATATAAAGAATAATGCACTTTACAGTTGGATTTCTATTTCTGTTAACACTTCAAATAATCTGCAAAACTATACCTAGAAGAAAAATAAAAGCAACTATCATTAAAAAATATTAAAACATCTTTTAGAATTAGAAAAAAAAATACTCTAAAAATAGTTTAATTACTAATGTGCTTCACCATAAGCAGATTAGTTCTTCCATTTACTTTAATTCAGTGTGATGGATCAGAATCTGTATTATTAATCCAACTCGAAATGAAACACAAAATCTCTAAATCTTGAATGAATGTTGCTGATAAATAACATCTTAAGAAAACTGCATTTTAAAAACTTTTAGTAAAATAAGATCACTTTTTTACAAATTAAGTATACAGTGATAATTGAAATTTTGATTATCTATATAAAAGCAGGTAAGGTGTGGGTGTGTTTTTTGTTTGTTTGGTTGGTTAGTTAATATTTTTATTTATATTTCTATTAACACTTTTAGTAATAGTAGATGTATTCTATGTAGCAGCTGTTCTGAACAAATCCCATCTAACTTTAAGTCCGTATTCACAACATCATGGTCTACTTAAGGAGAAGGATTACTACTGCCCTTCTCTGAGATGACCTTTTGCCAACTTTTCTCTCTGCCTTTTCATGATGTTGAAAGCTGGGCCTAATGCATGGGCTAGCTTGCATCAGGTTCTCTAATATGATGGTAATCTTCCCTGTTTTGGGCTGTAATATCCTTTCTAATAATTCTTCCCCCCCTAACCACACTCCCTTTAGTGACAATCTTGCTTTTAAATTTGACCTTTTCTTGATGTCTGCTAAAATTTTGAGAATTATGAGGCTTTCTCAATAGCTTTATAAGCATCAACACTAGACTCTGGGTAGTTGGTTTTGACCCTCACGAAACTTTTGTTTTCTCTAGTATTTTATCTTCTGTTGCCATTCATTACTATTTGTCATTACTTCAGAGTAATCAATATGATTTAACAAAACAACAACAAAAGCACAAGAAAACCCCACAACAACAACAACAACAACAAAACACATTAAGAACTGAACCCTTGTACTTATCAAAGTCTTAAAAGCATCAACAGGATATTTAAATATGAACCATAGATATATACGATGAAGATTGGCCTTCTAAAGCAAACCTCCTACTGACTTCACTGAGGCTATGATTTCTTTTCTAGATCAGCTTGCATAAGTTTATGAGTTTAAAAAAAAAAAAATTGACAACAAATATAGTTCAGAATGAATAATTCAACCACGTCTATTTAAGAGGACTGTCCAGGAAAGATTTACACCATTCATTTTAAAAGAAAGAAACAGAAAATTGTAATAAATGAGTTGGTGACTTTTTTGAGCTATAGCTATATAAAAATATTTCCCTCTGGATAGAGGTGTTACTTTTATTGTGCAAAAATATTCTTCAATCTTTGGCTTCAGGCATTTTATCAGGATCTGAGTAAATGATCTACCTATAGGACAATATTTTATCATGATTGCCCTTAAAACTAGCTACTACTTATATGACAGACCATTCAAAGTTTTGATGGTTTGGCTCATTGGACATAGTCATGCTACTGAATAGCCAGCAGTGACACATACAGTTTCTTACATCAAACCATTAAAAGAAAAAGCTGTTTTATATGGAAGAAATTGAGTGTTTGCCAGGAATGCTAAACCTGTTCAGCATTCTGTTCCCTGAATCCACAGAATATTCCTATCTCTAATCTGAAAAACACACAATGGAAATAAACAAAACAGAAAAGCTCAAGTTATAGTTTTTTGGTTCCTCAAAGAGAGAAATTGGGTAGGAAATACAAGTATCACGTAAATAAAAACAGAGAAACAAAATGTGATGTTCACTCATCTACAGAACAACATGCTACTCTTTGAAAGCCAGAGATCAGCCACAGATTTGTAAAACTATAAAGTGTTCTGAGGTGTGAACACAAAAGATGTATATTAAAGATTTTAAAAGAAAAAAAAAAAGAAAAAAAAAAGGAACATAATGAAAAAATGAAAAATTGAAGTGTACATATAACCACATCATTGTACTGCTCATATTCTCTGATATTGTGAAAACAGTCAATTTTAGAACTGTAGTGAATTAATAATGTTCACTAAATCCTGATTAGTTTTGCCATTGGCTCGTACAGACTTCTTGCAGTGACAGAATATGCTTACTAGTTCTTTGTAAATACAGCACTTTAAATTATTATATTAATAGAATTTTACTCCTTTCGCTGTTTTCCCCAGTGCACCTGTTCTTTTCACTCTACTACAGTGTTGTGCAAATAAAAAAATAAAAGAAAAAAAAAATCTAGAGACCCAAGAATGACAAATTTTGTTAAGGGATTCATTCAATTAAAATTAATGGGTATTAAGGGAGGAACTGGAAAGTCTAATTCCTTCAAAGAAATTTTATTCACAACGAAGGTTTTAAAGCCAGACTAGATAATATCTGCTATATATGACATCATCAGAAAATGCTTGCATCACTTAATATATATGGAACAACCAAAGTTTCTGGGAAGAGTATATGTGCCAGGTAGGTTACAGGACCCATCTAACCTAGCTTTAGACCTCTACTGTGCAAGTGTCAAAATCTGAACTTGTCACCCAATGGCTGCATTTGCAATCTGTGAAAGGAAACAGGGTCCTTTAGAGCACTTCTGGTTTACTTTACTTGACTGAAGATGAGTTTAATGACTTAATCCCACATCATCTATAAGAGGTGAGAATGAATAGCTCAAGTAGGTGCCCAGCTCTCTATTGCTCATGCTTCAAGCTCACAAATCAGCTTGAAAATCTTTGAAATTTCTTTACAGACTAATGGCTGACCAAGCTGACTTTCACTATGTGAAAGTATAATGGAAGCTGAGCTAGCAAATTCTGTAAAGTGGTTTCCAAACTTCTTTGATTGCACACCCTTAGCAGTAAATTTTTTTTGAGCATGCACACCCCGTATATATGTGTGTTTACTTATAAAGTATATACATTGCATCTTAGGTTCGTGAGGTAAAGTTTTCATAGTAGGGTTGCAGGACTTCAGGGACGGTGTCTGTGAGATGAAAAGAAGGCCTGACTCCATGGCAGACAGAAGCAGTTCCAGACAGCTCCAAAATGGGCCAGCTGCTATCCAAAACTGAGCCAATTAGAGATGGTGGTGGCAGCTGTGTGGTAACATATTCAAGAAAGGGTAAAAAGTTCTGCACAGCAGCTGTGAGAGAGAGGAGTGAGAAAAATGTGAGTAACAACCCTGCAGACAACCAAGGCCAGAGAGGAAGCTGTTCCAGGCACCAGAGCTGGGATTTCCTTGGAGCTTGTGGAGGGGCCTGTGGTGGAGCAGGCTCTCCCCCTGCAGCCGATGGTGTACCACCCTGGAACAGATCTCCACGTTGCAGCCACTGAGGACCCTACAGCTGGATATGGCCTGAAGGAAGCTGCAGCCCATGGAGAGCCCAGGCAGGAATAGACTCCTGTCAGGAACTGAGGCCCATGGGGGACCCAGGCTGGAGCTGTTCTTGAAGAGCACCAGCCTGTGGGAAGGACCCACATTGGAGCAGTTTCTGAAGGACTATGTCTCATGGGAGGAATCCCATGCTGGAGCGCTGCAGAAAGGAACAGTTGCAGACTAACCACATCACCCATTGCCCACCCCTACTACAACCAATCCCCCCGGTACCCACCTCCCATGCCACTAGGGGTGGGGAAGAGGTAGAAGAGTCAGGACTGAATTAGTGAAGTTGAGACGGGGAAGAAGGGTGGGCTAAGGAAACCAATTTTATTTTTCTCTTTGTTTCTCGCTGTCCTACTCTATTTCTAATGAACAACAAATGAAAATAATCTTCCCCAAGTTGAGTCTGTTTTGCCCACAAAGTTCATTGGTGAGGGATCTCCATGTACTTATCTCAGCCTATGAGCTTTTTCATCTTGTTTCATTCCTACTGTAGTGGGGTAACATAGCAAGGTTTTGGTAGAAGGGGGCCATAAGAGTGGCTTCTGTGAGAAGAATCTAGAAGCTGCCCCATGTTAGGTAAGGGCCCCGCTGCGTACCAGAGCCGAGCCAATAAGCGATGTTGTTTGTGCCTCTGTGAGAGCATATTTAAGACAGGGAAAACAACAACAACAACAAACGCTGCGACACACAGCAGCTGGGAGAGTGAGAGGAGTGAGAAACAGCCTTGCAGGCACCAAGGTCAGTGAAGGAGGGGGAGAGGTGCTCCAGGCACTGGAGCAGAAGTCCCCTGTGGCCTGTGGTGAGGACCATGGTGAAGCAGGCTGTCCCCCTGCAGCCCGTGGAGTACCACAGCAGAGCAGGGTTCCACGCTGCAGCCCGTGGAGGAGACCACAGTGGAGCAGGTGGACCTGCACTGATGGAGGCTGCAGCCTGTGGAAGACCCTTGCCAGAGCAGATTCTGGGCCGGACCTGTAGCCCGTGGAGAGGAGACCACGCAGGAGCAGGTGACCTGGCAGGAGCTGCAGCCTGTGGAAGACCCAGGTTGGACCAGTTTGCTCCTGAGGGATGGACCCTGTGGTACGGACCCGTATCTGGAGCAGTTCTTGAAGAGCTGCTGCCTGTGGGAAGCCCACACCGGATCAGTTCAGCAAGGGCTGCATCCCGTGGGAGGGACCCCACAGCACAGGGGACGAGAGTGACCGAGAAGGAGTGGCGGAGAAGAAGCGCTATAGACTGACCACAACCCCCGTTCCCTCGTTCCCCTGCGCCGCTCAGGGGGAGGAGGTGGAAGAGGGTGGATGTGGGGAAGGTGCTTTTGGTTTCTTTCCTTTGTTTCTCACTTCTCTAGCTTGTTAGTAATAGGCAATAAATCTTACTATCTCCCTATGCTGAGTCTGTTTTGCCCATCACAATAATTACTGTGTGATCTCCTCGTCCTTATCTCAACCCTTGAGCCCTTTTCATCGTATTTTTTCCCCGTTTCTCGTTGAGAAAGGGGAGTGAGAGAGCAGTTGTGGTGGAGCTCGGTCGCCCACCCAAGTAAAACCACTACACTATGTCTTGCAGAGGAGGAGTGAGAGAGTGGAGTGAGAGAGTGGTTTATTGAGCACCTAGCAGCCAGCCAATGTCAATGTACCACAACATATACTAATATATGATGTATATTTTAAATTTTAGATTGATGAGATGTGGATGAAATAAACATTATTTTAAAATAAATATTGTTTTAATTTCATTTCATCTAGTAATGGTGCAAAAAATATTTTCTTTCCACACCCCAATGAATTGTCGTGTGGAGTCTCTGGAGTGTGCGCATCCCATATTGCAGACAAATCTTGTAGAAAGTACTTCTCAAGTTTTGCAGCTTACATTAGTCTTCTGTTCAGTTTGTGCTATTAAGGATCAAAACAGTATAGGAATATACATAATGAAGTAAATTTCCACTCAGTTTTAATTTCTGATTTAATAGATTTATCCCAGGATTTTTCTGATTTTATATGAATATGGCACCTTCAAAATCTTCCATTTTCTCACAATAAAACCAAGTTCTTTTAAATTTGGTTTTGAGCATACTCCTCTATTAATCCTTCTCCAGGTTTGAAAAGCTTTATTTCTGACTTATAAGCAAAACTGAATGTTAAAATTCACTCACATGTTGTTTTCAGTACTTTTTCATAACTTATGGAGGAAGTAGGATTCTCATTCTGTATGACTAAAAAGTGTTTAGTTGTGTATTTGTTTAATCATTATATGGTCATTCAATTCTTTCTTTTCCACCACTGATTAAATAAAATATGTTGGATAAATAAAGGTTCTTTATCTTTCTTTCAAGAAATATGGAAGGTTTTCCTATTAGGGAGAACAGCAATGGAAGGAATGTGGCCTTGCTAAAGTGGGACCAGAATACTGTTTCCAGGTTAGCATCTATCACAGGAAAGAGCATAGAGTAGGAACATTTGAGGAATCCTGAGAAGATTCTTCACAGAGTGAAAATCACAATAGAAGCAGTGAAAGAGGTAGACCACCAATAGTAATGCCATTGGCACCACCAAGGAAGAAAAGGTGTGAGTCTCCAGAGTATTTCAACTTGCCCTGCAAGGCCATCTTCTATTGACTCTGTAGGAAACCTTTGTGACTGACATCCTCAGTCAGCTACAGGTGACACAAATCTCCTGTAAACATTTTATGGTATGGTCAAAAGAGAAGCAATGGAAGTTCTTTCTTTGCTTCATCTCATTAAAAGCTACATCACTCATTTTCAATCTTGAAATACTTCTGTCACATAAAATCTCGTTCCTCTACTGCTTATTGATTTGAGTTATTGATATTATTTGTCACTCATTGTGAATGCCAGTGTCACACAGCTAAGCCAAACAAGATGAAAGTTATGCCTGCAGAGGGAGCAACAGGGGGAGCAACAGTGCTTAATGTACATTTGAGTATGGAATCAGACAAGCTCATCTCTTTATAGAAGGCATTTACATTTGGTGCTTCATTTTGTTGAAAAAATATTTGTAAGCTAAAGGAGCAAACTGTATAGAATATTTTGTTATTTCTTTTTAATAATATACACATGAAACTTCTGTTATAGGAAAAATTAAAATAGAGAATTAAAAGGCAGTTTAATTAGCACCTTAAAGGAAAAAATATATTATTTTTTCTAAAGTATAAAAACAAAACAAATAAAATAAAATAAATAATAATAATAATAATAATTTTAAAAATCTACAATCCAGAACCAGTATGTTTTATCTATTGTTTTAAATGTAGACTACAGATACAGCAGTACTTCTGATTCCGTTTGTGGATTTTTAATTTTTTTTTTTTCGGCGTTTTTAGTCTTAATGTAGTGTTGCCCATATTTCTGTGCCCTTTTAGTTTGCCAAGCTTGCAAATTTTCTCAAATATCAAATTTCTTATATCATCTGTTGGAAAAGTAAAAAAAAAAAAAATAAAAAAAAATCCTTACTAAGCCACGACATCTATTACCAAGTTTGTCATTTCTGTCATCACTGGTGCTTTCCAAAGTTATTCACATATTTAAAAATATCACCGATACGGTAGTTACTCTCCACTTCAGTATTTACTTACATTCAAAGAGCATTTGCTGTTAACACAGTTTATGCAATATAGTGTAAACAGAACATTAAATAAGATTAATTTTAATGAAGAGACTTTTAAAGACAGCTCAAGGGAGAAACAGAGGATCTAATTCCGTTTATGAAGTACACAACTAAGAATGGGCCTTGGTACCACTATAATTCTATTTCTCCACTGGCAAATGAAAGATCAGGATAGAGCTGGAATACATTTATATGTTATTGTAATATGTCTTCAGTTTGTTCATTGAAGTTTCCAACACACATCTCTGTGCCAGTGTTTATGGTGACAACACTTTGTTGAATGCAATATAGGTACAAGAAAAATAACTGTCTGAACCTTTGTCTGTTTAGATATTAGATGTGATCAGGACGTCAGACCTGCTCATACTACTTACGTTTCCAGTAGTACTTCAGTATCCAAGTATGAACTTGGAAATCCAAGGAAATATTTTTGCTGAACTGTTTTGTTACTTTGTCTTTCCACCTTCATTCTTTTTTTTTTTTTTGTTCATTTGTTTCTTTGTTTTTTTTCTTTGTTTTGTTTTGTTTCCTTGTCATATTCTGAAATACAGCATAAAATATTCAGAAGTGCCTAAGGGCCATAATAAAAAAATAAAAATAAAATAAAATTAAATTAAAAAAAGGACTGAAGTATCTGTAGTGAGACTACAGACAGCTATAATGATGAGCGTGATGCTGAAAAGTCCTGTACAACCTCTGCAGGCATCATAATATTAAAACGTAAAGTTTTCTGGGCACTAGAAATATATACCTCAGAGTTCCTGAATCTTTACAGGGTTAGGTTCAGCATCTGAGTTTTTCGTGGATATAGAAATCAGATGGTCCTCTGCCTAAATCTCTCTGGAGTTGGCTTTGGGATGCAATCTCAGAGTATGCATAATACACGAGAAATAAAACTGATATCTTTCAAACTGCCTTAGTATTTTCTGCTCTCTTTTGAAGTGTTGGTGTAAGAGAAAGAACCCTTTATTTTTTATATCTTGATCAGAAATTTCACCAGGTTGCTTCTTTCCCTATTTCCATTTCTTAGCTTAGTGAAGAAGACTTGCATCACTAGTTGACACACGAGATGGGGTGATCACCTTCTCTCCTCCTTTGTAGAAGCCATAATACAATTCAGACTTAGATTCATTTGACTAGATAGAGGGAGTTAAAGAAGCTATAGGCCAGCAATTACTGTGATCTGGAGTCCTTGCTTTCAAGAACTGATTGGTATTTTAAATTAGACTTTCCTGGCCTCCCACTTGATTTATCTGAAGAAACAAGCTTTGTTTTGATCTCTCTTAAGCACTGAAGAGGCATCCTCTGTTTATATTTTAATGACTTGTGAGGGAATTAGTTTTGTAAATCACATAGGAACTTCTAAGTGTTTACTTCTATACATTAAGCTATAGGATAGGTACTAATTTGGTTATACTAATCATGAGCAAAAAAAAGGTGTTGTCATATTGAATCTAATAGTAAAAGTGAATTATTAATATTTATAATATATATAATAAATTTATAATAAAGTATTGGTTCTTTTTTTAATCTTCATAACCATTCACCTTAGATCATTTATATTTTCTCTCTCATTTTGCTGTATGGATCTGCTAATGGTGCAAGAGCATCACAGAGTGAAACCCAGACTGCTGTATGCTGCAGAGACAGCAACAGGAGTTCCTAGGTACTTCTTTTCAGGGAGGATGAGCAGTAGCCAAATTACTCACCTTGATCACAGAACTGGCACTGTCTGATGCTTGAGCTTGTCAGCTTCAGGTAGAGAGGAAGGACAGACTGAATTTTTTTGTGTGTGCAGAGGGGTGGTGATAGTGATGGGAACAGTATGGGACCTGACTATTTCTAGCAATGTATAAAACATACAAATAAAGATTGGGGTGGCAATAACTTTCTGAGCAAAGCTTGCCTGAGGCTTGAATGGTGGCAAAAGGAGTAGTCCTGTCCTAAGAGAACGGCTCCTTCAATTGAGTCACTGTTGAGGTTTTTGCATTGATTCACATATTTTGTTTTCATGCCATTAATAAAAATGCAGAAACATGTTAGTTGGAGAACTTTCCTTTACAAGAATCTCTCTTTGATAGCTAAAAGCAGTGACTCAAAAGTTTATAATTTCTCATTAGACTGAGTAAATGAATGGGATTTCCTTTGCCAAAATTTTTACAGAGACTGTACTTTAACTTTTTGTTGTTGTGAATATTCAAAGCTGTATTAATTTCCTAATAATGAACAAGGGTTAAAAAGTTTTCCACAGCAGTAAGTGATGCACAGTGGAAAACTTTTGCTAGGCCAGAAGCTTTGATTTCAAATAAAACTTTTATTCTTTAATACTGTCTATGTTAGTGGGGGGTATTCATTACTGATAGTGAAGGACAGCAAGAAGTTTCCATCCTGTGTGCAATCATTGTAAATAATAATTATAAAAAGACCTACGACCCTGAAATAAAAGTTGTGCTGCATTTGTATTTTTTGAGAGCAAATTTTAGCATGAGCCCCTCAGGATTCACATGAGCAAGGCCAATATAGGATTACTGCTGAGATTTGACTACTCAATGGCTTCAATACGGCAGGGAACCAATTTGAAGGGAAAAATGATTTTACAAAAAAAAAAAAAAAAAAGCAATGAAGTCAGGGAATTTGAGAGCAAAATTTACAAAATGATTTCTCATGCAGTTCACCCCTGTGTCATTCCCTCCCTTGAGTATCAGGCAATGTTATGAAGTGTGTTGCTATAACAACACTAATTAATTGTAGTGGGATTTCATGTGTTGCAGTAAAAACTCAAGCCACAGTAGTCCTATTTTATGTCATAGCCAGTGGTGTAAAACAGAGCTGTATGATACTGCGATCAAACATAGTGCAGTAATTACCAAGAATGGCTAGCTTGTGTTGAGGCAGTGCATACATATCTACCTTTACGTTTTGGATACATGAATGATCCTCAAAAATACTGACACATTTCACAGTGTATATTAGAAAGCAAGTTGAAACTGTGTGAAATTTGTGCAAAATGGTAAAGACTTTGCAGAGCTATCTCTCTTAAAGATCGTGTTTGTCATGCATCCAGACTTCTGCTGAATCAAACTTAGAAGTTAAGGTACACCAGGATTTCTGAAGTGAGTGTGAAATCTAACTTGTGACAGATGGTGATTGGACCATTGCTGGTCCAATCATAAGATTGAAACAATTAATATGAATTATTACATATCCAAGAAATATACCTGAGAATAGCATTATCAAGGTCTCTAATCAGGCTTCACTATGCTAAGATATTACTACAGCCATAAAGATACGTTTGTTCAGGGAAAGCTGACGGTCCCTTTTCATGATTGTTACCAATATTTTTTGTTGATATTTTTTGTTGTTTTGTTGTTGTTGTTTATTTTTGTGATTTTTTTTTTTTCTAAAAGAACTTGTGCTGGGAAAGGTTTAGATAAATACTGCTCACTATATAGATTAATGCTTATGGAAGAAATAACAAATATCAGGACTGCCCATAATACATTTACATGCCAGTGGCTGAAGCACTGAAAGATAGAGGAGAAGGTTCATATGAAAAATCATGATGCCAAATTGATAAAATATATTTGATAAAATATAAATATATCCCTTTAAGTGATGCTTTTTCATTTTTTAATATATTCTTTAGGATGAAAATCTACGGTGATCTTTCTATATATAGGAACCTACATTTTCACTTGTTGAAAGTCAAAATAGCTATTCTATGTCTTTTTTTCATGATAGCATGACGCACAGCTGTTCTGGAAAAAGAGCGACAATAAGCAAAAAAAGACACACAGATGCTTGTTTTTCTGCTTTCTGCAATCTCATTAGACAGTCTTGGGTACATTTTGGGTTGCAATGTTCAGCAACATTACAGCCTAAGTTTTCATTTACACCAGTGTAAGAGGAAGAAGCTAACCAAAAGTGATAAAGCAAAAATAAGGCAGAAGCCTGTAGAATAACACTGTAAGTTTTAGTACTTCTTTGCTTATGCATTGGACATTAATATGGGTGTGATCCATTTTCAGAAATGATGGATACCTCACCATTTGTTCAGTGCTAGCTCCAAAGGATGTAGAAAGACACTGTCTGGATAGAAATAAAAACTCTGAGGGTCATTTAGAAATCTAGGGTAGACCATAGAATCATACAATTGCTTAGGTCAGAAAAGACCTCCAAGATCATCAAGTCCAACTGTTAACCTAGCACTGCCAAGTCTACCACTAAACCATGGCCCTAAGCACCACAACTACAGATCTTTTGAATACCTTCAGGGATGATGACTCAACTACTTCCCTGGGAAACCTTTGCCAATGCTTCACAACCTTTTCTGCGAAGATATTTTTCCTAATAGTCAACCATTGTGACACCACTTGTGACCAGCCTCCAACTGGATTTAAATCCATTCACCACGGCTCTTCTCAGATTTAATGAATTATAATTTATCAATGGAGCTACTTTAATGAAGCACATGTGGTATTATAACCTACTGCAAAAGTAAAGTAAACATATTGGCTGAAATTACCAATGTTCCCTCAGCAGCTTCCTAGAACACCTTTTCATTACTATGTAAAAAATATATCAATGACAAAGCAACTTGGAAACAGGAAAATAGGACAACAGATGTGAGACTGTTGTAGACCCAGATCTGCCAGTCTAAGAAGTTCTCCAGGAGCTTCATTGGAGGTGTATAAATTCATCTTGCTAAAACAAAGATGCTATCAAGACTTTTATTACCATCAGGACTAAAAACACTTCTCATTTTTTCTGTATTTCTACCTCAGACTTGCATAAGTGGTCATTAAGAAATTCTAAGATTGGGGAAAACCAACTTCATTAGTCAAAAAAGTTACAAAAAGGAGCGCAAACGTCAGTTTTGGTCACTCCTGCAAACTTGTGTCTGATAAACAGGCAGTCTTATGTTTAAAGTTAAAACAAACAAACAAAAAATGTAAATTTTGTTTGTTGTTGACATTTCCTGTACTGAATTGTGCTTTTCATTGAAGTTACATATTCTGACCTTTTTAAAGTCATACAGGTCTGGAGTATTCTGACTGTAAGTTTGCACAAGCCTTTTTGTGTTAACTGTGAAGAACAAATGCTGCCAATTCTGGTCCATTTGTTTGGACCAAGAATTTTGTTTGTGTGAATTACTATAACAGTTATAGCGTTGCTTCAGGATATTCAGAACCATCATACAAAGACTAATCATTAGATTTCACATCAGAACTGTTGTTATCCTTGTTAATGAGAGGGTACGTTTCTTCATTTGTCCAGGTGGTGAGTTTCAACTATGTTTGGACACTTTCTCCACCCGATATCACAACAAACAGATCAGTTTATTTGTATCTGATTTCAGATCACAGTAATCAGAGCCAGCAACAAATCTAGGGAATAAATAAATACATAAATAAATAATCAAGGAGCAAGTTTCCAAAGGCCAAAAACAAAGATGCTTGTTTTGCTAGGAGAAAAACCTCTATATAATTCATTAATTCATTAATGAATATCAATGTTGACTGGATATTTTAAGGTACTGGAATGCATCATTCCAGTGATGGATATGACTAGAAGCACTGATCATCATGAAAAGTATACTGTATTCTAGTAAATGTTTATTTCCTGAGACCAAATTATGGAGCAAGCTCCTTCGGGGGGAAAAAAAAAAAAAGAAAAAAGAAAAAAGAAAAAAAGAGAAAAAAAAAGACTTTCAGCAAAACTTAAAAGAGGATTCTAGTCTTTTGATCAAAATACCTGGAGTGTTTTTCCAGTGGAAGGGGTATGAAGATGACAAATTAATAGTCTTTTGTCTTTGTGCTGTCACATTATCCAACATGTACATTAAAGACTCTTTGTTCATTTATTCAAATGACATCTGTCTCAGTATCCATGCTTGGCCATTCTCAGAATTAAACATTGAATACCAATGCTAGAGGTGCCTTCATCTTCAGCCAAGGACAATGAAAATGATACCTAATATGTTTATCTTGTCTAATATTTCACCTGTTATCCAGTTTTAAATGCGTTTGAATCTTAAGATACTTTAGCATATGGCATCCTGAGATTTTACAAATGCTTAAAAAGTCCTTGTTGCCAATGTTAAAACTGACTGTGAACTTCTCAATAAGCTAGCTGTCTGAGCATGAAATAAATATGCTTGCATGATCCATCTTATCTGCCACTGATCGTTCAATTTCAGATTATAACCTGCAAGGGAAATGTTCTGTTTTTGCTGTTGTTGTTAGCGGTGGTTGCTTGCTTGCTTTGCCTTTTTTTTTTTTTTTTTAATTTTATTTAACTGAAAATGGATTCATTGTTGTCTGTCGTACTGAAAAGTTTCCTGATTTTGACCTTTCACACTACCACACTAGGATAAGCAACTCACGGAATAGAACACATTTACATAAAAGGGGGAAATAATTCAACCTGCCGTGCAACTTGGACAAGAGAAAGCCATGAAACAGCACTTTGTAGAGAAGTGCCCTCTCTGGAGCTTCAGTAGCATCCAATTGACTTTGAACACTTCCAGTGAAACACCTGCCACTTGGCTCAACAAGTCCTGCATTCACTAGGTACACAGATAAGCCAGGATGCACTTTTACTGTATGGATGATATTTTTTCAGTCTGCAATATATTAAATTCCAAGCCACAAATGTATTTGTTTAATTCTATTTAAGTTAACAATACTTTATTTTCCTTCTATTCTTCTGTATAAGGAGATTATTTTCTGAAAACTACATATGCTGGTATAGATTGATGAATCTGCTACAGATGAGCAAGAAGCCCTAGGTGACCCATTTACCCTTCCACAGTAGGGTACCAGCTGCCAATTGCCCCCACTCTGTGATGGCTTGTCCTTCTTCTCACCTTGTCATCAAGCCAAGACTGCACACTGTAGGAGCACAGGTAAGCATCTGCCTCTCTAATCACTGCCAACAGCTCTCTATTATCAGCTGCCGGGGTTGCTTCAAAGAAATGTGCACAACTTCCTCCAGATGCATATACCAAGTGTTTTTATGTCTGTAACAAATTCTGCCTTTGCAACACAGGGAAAACTCAAATGTCAAATCGGTTTCCAAAGTTGTATTTCAGCTCACCATGAAACATAGTACGTTTTAGTGAACTTTTTTTCCCACCTTAACTAACAGACATTCCCAGCTTGACTAAGTGCACAAACTTCATCTAAATAATAGAAATATCTTTTCTGATGAGATCACGTTTTTCAACATAAAATTAAAATGATGAGATCAGCAGCAATTGGTTGTCATTAAGAACTTATCCATTGTTCCTTTGATAAATGGAGAAGGATCCTTCTTTGTCTGCTATGTCTCTTCAGGTATAGCATAATTTACTTCAGATATTTAGAAAAATAATTATCCAAGCTGATTTATTTGTCTGTGATCATGTAAAAAGTGTCCATGTACTCCTTTCTGCTTTCATACAGTCCTGCTGACTTCATGCAATTGTGAGAGCTGGTACCAGCAGACTGCTATGCAAAATAGAGGTCTTTGGAATATGAAAAAAATATATATATATAAAATAAATTGCAAGAAGTTCCTACTGTAAAAACAACAACAATAAACCCTCAAGAACCTGAAATTGAAACCCAAAAATCTCAAGTAATGAGAAAGTATAATGAAAAAGAATCTCAGGAACAACCTGATTTCGATATCTGTTTTCCACAGGAAAGTCAAATTGAAATAATAATTTAATTATTCTAACCTAACTGTTATGCCACCCTAGCCATTCTTCAAAAGCAGAATGATTTTTTTTTTTTTTTTTAAGTAAAGGAACTGTTAGACTGTTAGTACTTGTGCAAGAATATATGCAGTCTTTATTTCCATCACAAAAGAGACTATAACCTAACAGTCTTCCTCAACATATAATGTAAAACATTCTGCTTGTTATCATCATCATGATTTTTTTTTTTTTTACAACACGAAGTCCCATATCTCGCCAGATGACAAATCACACAATAAGTACAGTTTGAATCATCTTGATACACACTTCTGCCCAGCAATTTTTCAGACACTCATTTTGATATACTCAAAATGATTGGAAACATTCAGTGAAAAGTTTTAGTATTGAAACTGTCAAAATCTATGGCAAAAGAACAAATGCAAGAAATATTTTCATAGGCAGAGTTTTAAAATTTAACTACATTTCAGAATGATCAGGGAGAACTAAGAATTTCTCTTCTTTCATCTCCATTTTACAAAGAAGCCACATTTCTGAAACAGTTGATGAAGACTTTTGGTATTTTTCTTTGCAGTATTTGGTGGCTTTGGGTTGATACACTGACTGCTGTGTATACCCATTTACCTATCAATTAGAAGTACAGAGGCTGTCAGAGTTTGTCACAGCTTTTAATTATTACCATATTAAGGGTCATAGAACATAAGGTACTTTGTTGATTATATGGTCAATATTCAGCTCTTTGTGGTGATATCAGTAATGAATATACAAGCATTTTTTCTTACAGTGTGCCAGGATATAGTGAAATGTAAACATTGGGCATAGACAATTTCTTTATCACTTTGAAGAGAAAAGACATTCTTTGTGAAGCTTGACAGTGTTGGAAATAAGTTTTATGTACTACACAGTATGGTTAAAAATTGCCTTATATTTTTCTGCTTTCTATAATTTACAAAGAAAAAAGAATACATTTCTATTGGTTTTTTTCCCCCTATTTTTTTCTGCTTTCTGTAATTTGCAAAGACAAAAGGATAAATCTTTTTTCCCCCTAAGTTTAATCTCCTTTAAGCACATACTTGTTTATAATTGTGAATATACTGTTATATTTGCAGCACAGTTAGAATAGTTCTGCAGTTTTTTTACTACTGCTACTACTACTATTTATATTATTATTATTATTATTATTATTATTAATGTTTAGAAAATGAAAAATTATTGTCAGTAAAAAAGCAGCCCTGCCTGAACTCTTACATATGCTGGATAAAATCATTCTTATTACGATTTCTCAAAGCTCTTATCTTAAATTTGAGTTTATTTTGTGTAGGAATACATTAACATG
This sequence comes from Anser anser, assembly GCF_964211835.1. NCBI lineage: Eukaryota > Metazoa > Chordata > Aves > Anseriformes > Anatidae > Anser > Anser anser. The sequence goes on along the minus strand of NC_139720.1, from coordinate 178,742,605 downwards.
GATAGGTATCCAGGTCTCTCTTAGAGATATTGATAGATGGTATCTGTTTCTGAAGTTTCAACTTTTCTAACAGGAAGCAGGTGTAGCCTGGAAACAGGTGGTGTCTCTTTTGTTAATTCACTAGCACAACAGATGCTTCTTCCTCAACGCCATATTTCCAAGTGGAAAGGTTGAGTTCCCATAATATCTGCCTTCTTCAGAACTTTTATTATTGTGTTAATACTTCTGGTTAAACACGGCTAATAATGTAGGGTCTCGGTATCATTACCTGGGTTTTGTTACAGCTCTATAGAGCAGAATTAAAGTGTGAGTAGCCTAAGACAATTTTCTTTCCTTACCAGGCATGAGGGAATAGACCATAAAATGTTAACATGAGCTCCAGTAATTTGGTAGCAAAATAAAACAAAGCAAAAATTATGATGGCATAGTCCACTGTTCATTTCTATATAATTCATGCAGAAACAGTTGTTCACAGGACCATATGTATGAGACATAGTTTCCCCTAATGGACATAGTGATTTTCGTCAAAGTTGTTTGACTCGTAAGAATTATCCCAAGAGTTGATACATTATTCTTTTGTTTTAGAATTCTCAGAGAATAAAAAGGAACATATTCCTTTATACTTTTTTCCTAATAATTGTTATTAATTTTTAAAAAACTAATAGTGAAGCGAACCAAAAGCCAGTAAATAAAGCTATGTATGAGCTTATTCTAATTGTTATTACTTACACTGTGTTGCTGGCTGTCTGCTGAGACAAAAGAACATCATGTGAGGGAGCATAGCCAAGTAACATTACATCATATCAGCAAAGGGAGAGTTCGGTCAGTGGCACTCGGCAGGATGGAGACCAGTGACTGCAGACAAAAAATAATGGGTGTCAAAAGAGCGAAAAGGCAGAAGGGCAGCGTTCAGACAAAGCCTGGACAAAAAAGTTGTCTCAGTGGGTAGGCAATGAATTACTTGAGTAAGGCTCAGGACAAAGCAGGTATTTTTTGTTTTAGTGTTTTTATTTTTTATTTGTTTGTTTGGTTTGTTTTGTTTGCTTTGTTTTTCTTACATACACATTTCAGGATACATGTTCCTTAACAAAACTGTTTAAAAAATGTAAATCAAAAAAAGTAAAACATGAAGAAATTTTAAATCAAAGGTAGCAGTTCTCTAATGCTACGGGTTAGGTGATGCATTTTTCTTTGTCAATATCTTCTCTGGTCTTGAATACTTAGGGGGGGATTTATTTGTTTGCTTCCTTGCCAGCCCCTCCTATTTGCTCGAATTCTTTGTCCATTCTTTTTTTTTTCTTTTTTTTTTAATATATATATATATGTATATATATATATGATTTAATATGCAAAGATTCCGATATGGTTGAAGGAAATGAAGAGTGATGGCAGGAACGTTTTTAGATGATGTAGGTGAGTTTGCTTTGTACATGCACAACCAGAAAAACTATGAGGAATGATTATGTGACACATTTTCGCTCTTCAAACAGAATAACACTTCTGTCTTTGTACCTACTCTGCCACCCCTATAATAATCCAGTACTTGAAAATAAATTCATCTTCTACTTTTTTTTTTTTTGTCCTTAGAAAATAGTTCATGATTTCTCAAGCATGAATTATCAGTGGCCCTGCTGTTTTATGCATTCATCTCAAAGATATCTTAATGTGACCTCCTACATGGCATTTTTCTTATGTTGTACTCAGATTCTACTCATATTTTTCTTCTTTGGATGTAGATATTAAAATATTTATGTATTGTCAATTTAAACTTTTTAAAGACAATAAATACTTGCTATCACTTTTTAAGCATTAGCTATTTCATAACACAGATCATCAAAATAAGAATCACCTTTTCAAAAAAAAAAAAAAAAGAGCACAAAAACCCATTTACTTTCTGAAAAACAATTGTAATTACTGTTTTTCTTTTTCCTAACTTGATTTATATTTGCAATACATATTTCCAAATAATACTGTGAAGGAAGAACTAAAATACTGATAATCTCAGGTCAGAACAGGAGGTCTTTCACTCACTGTTTATACAGTTAAAGGCACAACTGAGCAAAAGAGAAGGTGTTCTTCTAGTGTACCAGCAACAAAACAATGGGGATGTAGCCTTTAATATGGAAAAGAGGATTGGCTGTCATCAGTTTCAAGACCATATCAGAGGGAAATAATGGTCAACCATCGTTATGTAAAGTGTTTTATTATTTTATTAATATTCTATCAATAAATTAAAATGTATCACATACAGGTTGAAAGATTTGCAACAGGAACCATGAAATCAACACAGAGTCCCTTCATCATTTTAGCACATGTCAGTGCAGTAACTTCCACTTAAACAAAATTAAGCTGTGTTAGTTGCATAGTTTTTTTTTTTTTTTCTGTTTTATGACAGCATTTAAAACCTGTAATCTAGTACCATGTCCCTAATGTGTAAGACACTAAATATACAATAAAAGAAAGAAAGTTCTTATCCATAAGTACTAAAGCTTAATAGGGTGGATAGGGGACAAACAAAAAATATAGAAAAAAAAAATACAGGTTGAACCAGAGAAGGGAGTATATGGTGTTAAAAAGTGTCATTGATTAGCGTAAGCTCTTTGCAGAAGCAGTTTGTGATTTTTGTCTAGTGATTTTATCAGGCAAATCTACATTCTTCCCTTGTTAAACTTTCTTTTGAAATTGTAGCTCTTGCATTTGTTATTGAGGCAGCAAATATCTTATTTGAAGACTTCCAAAACTAAAAACACAACCTTATTTTTCTAGCCTTTTTCCTTTTCATTAAAATTGTTACTGTCAGATTTGTTTCCAGAGCAGTTAATTCTAAATTACTGCTCTGAACATTTCAGATTCTGTCTTCCTGCAATCTGGTCAAAGAAGACTGAAATCTGATTTTCTTGAGCGCTGCAGCAAGTCACATTGAGGTATTAGTCTTTTCAGTTTCTGAAACAAAAATAAATTTACTTTATACTTAAGATTTTTTTTTTCCTTCTCAATCTTTCCATGTCATGAATCACAAAAAAAGAATTTGAAGAAAAAAGTGTATTGAATTTCAGTGTAAGGCACAGTCCAATTATTTCTGCAAGTACATGTCCTCAAGACATTGTGTCGATGAATGACTGAAAGAATGATGACACAAGGGATTGGTAATAACATCTGAAATCTTCTCCTCAGGATAATAGTTCCAGCCCACTAGTCTTTAGTAGTGCAAAAGTTGTTAATTACTACAGGATCTTTCATTTCCAGAAAACTGTTCTCTGACTCTACCCTTGCGGATAAGTGGCCTCATTGCAAACTACTCTCATCCTTAAATGTGTTTTAACAGAGGACATGGGGCAAGCAGAGGCCCACAGTGTGGGACTGCAGAGCCATCCCAGCTCCCAGGTTCTACTGCCTGTTACAGCAACGTAACAACTGAACATCCCAGAGATACACTTTGGGTTCCAGACTACACAATTCTTTATTGCCTTTCTGTGCTATTCCTGCATTTTGGACAGTGAGGTATCTGCACCTCACAGGACAGCTTATTCACCCTTTTTCACTATAGGGCTTTTGAAGGTGGAGCTGATCAATAGTTATTTTCTTATTTAAAGTATATTTTTCCATTTAAAATGGCCTTTGTCTTCAAGGTAAACCTTTCTGTGAGGACAGCTTTTAAGATTTGCCTGTATATGTATGTTTTTCAGTCTTTTGCTGAAAAAAAAAAGTAAAATGGTGCATAATCTTCTTCACTGAGGCCTTGAAGTCTAAAAATATGAGTACAATCTGAGCACAACATTAGAAAAAGGGAGGTCTAAACAAGAGAAAATGGAGATGAATTTGAAAATGCAATTCTGAACATCTTTTTTTTTTTTACTTTTTTTTTTTCCACCCCGCCCCCCAACAAATGTTTATAGAATCAGAGAACCATAGAATGGTTTGGGTTGGGAAGGACTTTAAAGATCATCTAGTTCCAACCCTCCTGTCATGAGCAGGGACACCGTCCACTAGATCAGGTTACCTCAAAGCTCTATCCAACCTGTCCCTGAAAAATTACAGGGATGGGGCATCCACAGCTTCTCTGGAAAACCTGTTCCAGTGCCTCACCACCCTCTGAGTAAAGAACTTCCTAATGTCTAATCTAACTCCGCCCTCTTTTAGTTTAAAGACCTCCTATAACTACACTCCCTGACAAAGCGTCCCTCCCCAGCTTTCATGTAGGCCCCCTTTAGGCATTGGAAGGCTGCTGTAAGGTCTCTCCAGAGCCTGCTCTTCTCCAAGCTGAAAAACCACAGCTCCTTCAGCCTGTCTTCATAGGAGAGGTGCTCCCGCCCTCCTAACACCTCTGCGGTCCTCCTCTGGACTTGTTCTAATAGATCAGTGACCTTTTTGTGCTGGGGGCTCTAGAGCTGAACACAATACTCCAAGTGGGGTCTCACAAGAGCAGAGTAGAGGGGGAAGATCACCTCCCTTGACCTGCTGGCCACACTTCTTTTGATGCAGCCCAGGATACGGTTGGCTTTTTGGGTTTCAAGTGCACATTACTGGATCATGTTACATGGTACACAGGGACATGGTTTAGTGGGTGATATTGGTGGTAGGGGGATGGTTGGACCAGATGATCTTGGAGGTCTTTTCCAACATTAATGATTCATGAGTCTATGATTCTATGTTGAGCTTCTAATCAACCAAAACCCCCAGGTCCTTCACCTCAGGGCTGCTCACAGTCTATTCTCCTCCCAGCCTGTATTAGTGCTTGAGATTGCCCCAGTGCAGGTGAAAGACCTTGCACTTGGCCTTGTTGAACTTCATGAGTTTTGCACTAGCCTACCTCTCAAGCCTGTCAAGGCTCCTCTGGATGGCATCCCTTCTCTCTAACATGTTGACTTAACCACACAGATTCGTGTTATCAGCAAACTTGCTAACAGTGCACTCAATCCCTCTGTCCATGTCACCAACAAAGATGTTAAACAGTGCCAGTCCCAATACTGACCCCTGAGGTACACCACTTGTTACTGATCTTCACTTGGACATTGAGCCACTGACCACAACTCTTTGAGTGAGACCATCCAACCAATTCCTTTCCAACTATCCATCCATCAAACCCATGTCTTTCCAACTGAGAGACAAGGATATCATGTGGGACAGTGTCAAATGCTTTGTACAATCCAGGTACATAACATCAGTTGCTCTTCCCCTATTCATTTCCAAGAGTCCGTCCCCTATTCATTTCCCCAGTTCTTTTCCAACAGTCCATCCATCAAACCCATGTCTTTCCAGTTGAGAGAGAAGGATATCACATGGGACAGTGTCAAATGCTTTTTACAATCCAGGTAGATGACATCAGTTTCTCTTCCCCTATTCATCAGTACTGTAAATCCAAGGTTATCTGGGGTTTTGAAAGAATTTAGTAACACAGACATAGAAATATAACACATACAAATGGTTTTTTGTTCGTGTTTTTTGGTTGTTGTTGTTGTTTATTTATTTTTATTTCTGTTTTCCAAAAAACACCCTTCTACTTCACTCATAATTTTGGAGTAGATTTATCTTTACCTCTTAAAATGCTGAAAGAAATTTGTATATAACTGAGAATATGGGGATATATATAAAATTGATATAAAACATTCAGTGTAAAATTATAGCCTCTAGCAATTTGGCTTATCTTCAGGTTTACAGTTCTTCCAAAGCTTCTTTTTACCATTGACTTCAACAAAGTGAAGTGAAGATTCTACCTGCTTTAGTTTGGACAGGACATTTGTTTTCAGTGGAATTTTTACTGACACATAGCTCCATATCATCACTGACTGGATGCCCATGTAGATTTTGGGGCAAATTTTTGTAAGACATTTGCATTTCTAATTGGAATTTTTACAAGCAGGAATTTCAATAGTTGAAGTTTAATTAGCTGTCCCTCTTCTTCTCCCAGATTTTGAATAAACAATTATTTTATTCATTTGATTTTATTTAGAGAAATGATTTTCTGTATTGTGCCTTCTTTGAATCTGGTAGATAATTCCATATTCTGTTTTACCTCTTCCTTCCCTGTAACCCTAACAATGAGGTGGCCTTTAAAGCTTTCTGGAAATACATGATTTTGCTGCAACTTCAGTGAAGCATAGAATCATAGAATGATTTGGTTTGGAAGGGACCTTAAAGATCATCTAGTTCCAAATAGAATGTTGTGTTATTATTGACTCCAGCAGAACAAAAGTCACTAATCCAGACCAAAGGCCACTAGACCAGGTCCAGAACATACAACAAGCCCTTGTTTTATCAGAAACACCATGGCAGTAATGACCAGGACATTGGTCCCATTTTAGGGTGCAAGAATGGAAAGTAATGTTGTGGGAGGGATAATACATCATCAAGACTGCATGAGAGGAAGGTCTGTATTTTGACAGAAAAAAGTGTGCTTCAGCCTCTGATTCTTTCCTATCACTATTTTTACATGGTTTGTTATGTTGAAGTTGAAATACTGCTGGAAGCTGTATTCAATTTTGTTATGGTAAAGACAGTTACTATGTGTTCTTGTCTGTATCTTGGTTATAGCGATGTTGAGGACTGTATGCTTTGGTTTTAATTTTGTATATTCTCTACAGTTGTGGAAGCTGAAATGTTATAGGGAATGATTGTATGTTATTTTAGCATAGATTTCACTGCTGAGCTAAGGAAATTCCTGCTTCTGAGCTGAAAGAATGTAAGATACACATAAGCATCAAAAAAAGAGAGACATGAGAGAATTTTCAGTAATGGATCATTGAAGACAAGAATAAGGATTTAGAGAGTGATTGTGAAAGGAAGTCAGAAACCAGTATGGAACTCAGGTAATGGAAAGACATCATAGAGAGAGGACATGAAGAAACAGCTTCTAGCTATAAAGTGTTAGAGGGACTTAGGGGAGGGAAAAATGTGAGAGTTAAGAAAGAATAAATCTGCAGGGGGAGAAAGAACTCAGATATTGACTGAAGATTAACAATAGGGGAGGTGAGCTAAAGGTGGGCTTCGATTGTAACTGATAAAAAGAACTGACAATACTTTTTTGTTTTGTTTTGTTTCCTTGCTCTGCCTCTTATGCTATCTTCTCACTTACCCCCAGCAGAGTTTTGCCTTGAAAGGTTATGAGAGATTTCATGTGGCCTATGAGCTTCCATTACAGTTACAATTTGAAAAACACTGAAACATTACTGTGAGGGTCTTCAGTTGACAAAGGTGCAGTAGATATTAGCAGTGTCTCAACAGACTAATGAAATTAAGAAGCAAGGTGAAATGGGGAGAAAATTTGAAAGGAGAGTACCTCCATAAACTAGGCAAACTTAGATAACTAGCAGATTTATTATATTTCAGACCTCAAAGAGCACTATGTATAGGCACCTTGATTTTAAATTATTTGAGTATCTCCATAACTGGGGTGGGGGGTGAGGGGGTGGCGAGGGGCACACAAAAAAAGTTCACATTTATGAGCTGTTCAACATATTTTATATGCCACTTTCTCAAGTAATTTTCATTTGCATAGACGTGCAGATTCATTTGCAAAGACATCAGCTAGATGCTTGTCAGGATCATTTAATTGCTTGAGTGTCAAGCCTTCAGCCAGGGAGTCATATACAACCACATGCACTATTTAATATCTCTGGCAAGAGCATGGATTGAAATCTACAACTTTCCATTAATCATGCTGTAGTTCACAAACCATTCACCACAGTCATCAATCAGATCTATATGTGTAGTTTAATTTGTAAAGGGTGTATTCATGGACCATATTTAGTTAGTTATATTAAGTTATATTAAGTGTGATAATTTCATATCCCAATCCTTCTCCAAATTGTAGACAATTTTTATCAGTGCAGACGTTGATGGGATCACTGTGGTCATCAGAGTCTTAGGGAAAATAGTGTATTACTATTTTTTTTTTCTGGAAAAAGGGAAAAGTGATGCTATAGAAGACTACTTCTGGATGTGCTGTCTACTCTTTGTTCTTCTAATGTTTCTTTCATTTTGAAATGTGTACATCTGTGTAAGTTTTCAGTTTAGGGGACACTGGCCATGACAAGATGTTTAGTTCCAGATAACTGGCTTTGATTAAGGGTTCAAAAAAAAAATTTTTTTTTTTCCTCATTAGATATAGCTGTCACAGAAATTGGAGCTTTTGCCATTTATTTCTACTGCATGAGGTGGGCCATTAAACCAGTATTCAACCAAGAAGTTTATGGTGGGCAGTTCTTTCAATGAGGAGGTTGAGCTGTACAGAGACACCATACTGTAAATTGTCAATACAAGTCTTCACTGGACTTTTATGGACAATTAAAATGGTGCAGAGATGAAATTTTATCATTTGCCATAGAGCTAGGGGATTTAACTAAGCTACAGCTGAAGTCGCTTTAAAAGACAATGTGGAAGGTAATAGTTTATGTGTTTATTCATTTATTTTTACATATTTGTGTTATGTTACTATGGTTTTAATTCTTTCCATGTATATTAAAGATTTTCTAACCCATTTACTGTTCAAAGTGAATCCTGGTCCTTCTATTTTCAGCTAAGTATAGCTAGAAATGGAGGGCAAAACATTTCCAAAGGACCACAGGTGGACAAAAACAATTTGTTTCAACTCAGAAAGTCATCAGCCTGAAGTACTAAAGCTTTGCTTCGAAGCATCCCCTGTCCCAGTGCTCTGAGAAATATTTCTAAACAAATGATTTATATTTATATTGTCTGTCTCTCACCCTGAAGTTTTTTTATTTCAAAAAGTAGAGGTTTAAGTTATTTTTATTTTTAATCTAACTTTTAAAATTCTAATCCTTAGCAGTGGTTGTGATGTGCTTAACTCAGAGGAAAACTTCAGACAGATCCACTTTGATGCTCTCTGGTTTTGGGTCTTTTTCACATTCACTTACCAGCAATGAATTTGAGAGTCCAGATGAGTGGAGTTGCCAAGCTTTCAAAAAGATAAAATAGAAGTAGGGCTTTATTAATTTTATTTGCAAGCCAGATATAAGAGGTAGAGCATATGTGTATGAAATAGATTTATTTATAACTACATTCGTTACCTCTGGAAAAGGAAAACTGGTAACCTCTTTCACCAATCCAATTTACCCTTTCATCAAGTTTGTAGAAATAGGTTCCCAATGAACAGTTTTGGAAGTGCAAAATTTCCCAAATTTTCAGAAAAGTACCTGGAAAAAAAGTTATATTGTAACATATTGAATCAAAATACATTACACTTAATCATCGTAAGTGGCAACCACATCTTTGCTTCTTAAAAGGAATTTACTTGAATCATATCAAAGTAACAATCCAAAATGAAGATTGATCTGTGTAACTGTGATCCCTGTACTTGTCTGCCTGTCATGCTTTAATCCCATAGCTATGAAGATGCAGAAAACAGATCAGCTGCCTGGTTACATTTTACCTAGTTATACTGACTCTTCATTTCTGTTTGACAGCAAGTAGTCCATAATTTTATCAAAGATGTGAATATGTAACAAGTAAAAAAAAAAAGCAAGAGAGAAGGGGCTAAATTCTTCAAAATAGAATGACCTCTTCATTCCTCATCATGTGTTTCTCCCCTTCTGTTTAAATAGTTTACTACCCTTTAAGTTAGGAAATTAAGTGGTTGACAGACAAATCCTGTCATTTGAAGGTACTAAAAATATATACCCCTGAGATGCGAGGTTATTAAAATGTCTGTGTGGTACCTATTCCTCTAAAAAAGAGTGAAAAAAAAAATCTGTTCAAATAAATTGGTCGTTTTAGGAAAGCCATGATTAATTAATAAAAACTAATCATATACTATATATTCCTATCAGCAAAATCTACATTTGCGATTTTATACACCATTTTTACTTCCTCAGTAAAACTCTCCAGTTCTATCAATGTTCAGAGGTGGACTGTCTTGGGAGATGATGAATATATATGCTCTAGAGATATCAGGTTATTAAAACTGCTGCAAAGCAATGAGCCTGAAGCCATGGCCATTGCTATTGCCTAGTGTGTGTCTGTGCTTTGGACGCTACTTCTCCCAGTTGTACCTCTGCTGTTCCTCCCATTGGTACATCTTTTCAGGCACTTGCCAGGAACTTTTCATTTTCTCCTGCTCTACAATATTTTCCCCCTTGTCTAAGATTTTGTCCGTTCCTGT